>NC_056749.1:545437954-545450454 GCF_019279795.1 Protopterus annectens
TTCAAGACCAAAGAGCTTTGCATCAGTTTGAAATATTAAAAACAGCTGAGCGATCTCTAAACATTGTGTGAGCACAATATGTAGCATCCTTTCAACTGCAGTAATGTGACCTGTGGCCCAAAAAACTCAAACTACTAGGGAATTGTATAATTTTACTGCCAGTTAAAAAATCATTGCATTTACTGTACCCCCCTCCATGTTCTGAACCTGTTTTCTCAGTGTCTTAATAATAGCATAACACATTAAATCTGTGTATTTCTTCAGCAGAAAAGTTGGACTCTACCCTGTGAACTTTCACAGGTGGATGAGAATGATAATTGACAAGTAAAATATTTAAATGCTTCAGGTAAGCAGCCTGTCAGACCTAATTTTCCTCCAAAGCCCTCATGCAGAATTTTTCTTTCTTCCTACTTCACCGCCTGTGGAGAGGTTTCCTTAATGTCACCTTTCTCTGATTAAACTTATAAATTCTGCAGGCGTCATCTTCACTTCAGATTTGCAATGTGCAGAAGAACATCTGTTTTATGCTATGTTTTTAAAGGTTTCGTCCTTTTAATCTTTATCATCAGTTGGAAAGGAGCTCTAAATTACTTTAGACATGCAGCAAAATAGAATATTTCTCCCTTTCTTGATTGTGAATATACAGAGTCTTGGATCTTAACAGATTGTGAATAGATCCATGAACTTCTATTGGAACTTTCACAAGTAACTGATAACATGTTTTTAAGCAGTGAATACTACAATCATTCAATTTAAAATTGTGAGCGAGCATGTGTATATTTCAAAGGATAAAAATTTACCTTGGGTGTTGCCTGTTGTGTTGGCAGAATTATCTAGCCATACTCTGAATAACCAGGTTTGATGAAGCTGTTTAATGGAAAACTTTTCCATATGATGATGTCTTCAGTAGTGCAGCCATGGGTCATTCAAATACTAAATAGTAATGCTAGATACTGCTTTTATTTGCCAGGGTCCCTACAAAATGAAAAGGCAATAAATGATAGTATCCCTCCGATTTTGTTAAATGACATCTGAACAGTCTCTTAAAATGAAATGGTAGAATTAAAACTTGTTCTCGTGAAAATGTCATGGTATGTTTTATTTCTTTGTTTTGGTAATGAATAAAACATGCTAGATACGGGTGCCATTTTTGAGACAGACTTGTTTTGAGAGTGTTTAAGTAACTTGCCAACAGTGTTGGCATATACAAGCAGAGATGCAGTTGTCAAATTAGGGTCTGAAGACAGTAACTTGTATGCAGTTCATGACCATAGCCTCTTAATTATACTGTTATTCCCAATAATATTTTACAGTTAAATTACTAGTTATTTTCTTTAAACCCTTTTTTTTGTTCTTTAGAAAGTTTTTTTTTTTTCATATGATTTGATAGCTTTATTACATTAAAGCCACAATGACTGCTCACAAGGCATTTGACTGGGTAGAGTGATGCCCTGTCATCAGGCTGATACTTAATTGAAGATCTTAAGAATGAAAACAAAATTGTGGAAGTTTCAAAAGAATAAACCTCAAAATCCTGAATAGTAAATGTATACATTAAACCAAATATAGAACTTAACACTTTAGCACCAAATGAGAATGAATAGTATTTCAGTATTTTGTATTGTTCAGGATTTTGTTAAAGAAAAAAAAGTTTAACGTTTCAAAATAAAAATAATGTTCAAGTTATTTGTGTTACTCAAGATTTTGGATATACTTTTACAGAAAATCATTTGTTTTGTTTGGTGTGTATAAAATGTCACACAGCTTTATTGATACCCGGAAATATACCTAGATCATTTGTTGCCTGTGCATTTCCACAAACTGGCATTCCCCAAATTTTGAGGAGAGCAAAAAAAACAAACAAACTCTCGACAGGTGCATGCTTTAAATGTAATAAGTAGTCCCAGTTAATTAACCACACCTTGAGCATTTCAGTACTTCAGCCGTGCACATAACCATTTTCTTGTTTGTTTTTACAATTATCACTCTCGCTTCCTCTTTTCTTATCCCCTCCCTTCTCTATGGGGCTCCATTGCTGACTAATCTTCAGACCTCTCTAAAAAAACAGCTTTCCTCTTGCTATAACAAAATTGCCAAATTCGCTAACAGCCACAGGTCCTCCACCCACCACTGTTCCTCTCTCCAAAAACTAAATTGGCTTGAACTACCTAATCATCTCATCTATACACAGCTGACTTTAGCTCATAAGCTCATTCTCAACCCCTCTCTTTGTCCCTCCCTGTCTTCTGCCTTTAAAATGCACCTACCAAATAGAGTCTTAAGATCTAACAATCAAAACCTACTAGAAGTTCATAAACCATCTCATCCCCCAGGCAAACACTTACTATCCTTTAACCTA
Organism: Protopterus annectens; assembly: GCF_019279795.1. Taxonomy (NCBI): domain Eukaryota; kingdom Metazoa; phylum Chordata; order Ceratodontiformes; family Protopteridae; genus Protopterus; species Protopterus annectens. Next base: position 545,440,314 of record NC_056749.1, read on the forward strand.
GCCCGTCTCTGGAACTCACTCCCACCATCCATTCGCACCACCTCCAACCAGTACATGTTCAAAAAATCTCTTCATACACATCTAAAGTCCCAATGGGATTGTTCTTGCTCCCAAACATAAGATATCTTATCCTCCTTTTACGCTCATGATACTTAACTTTACCTAACAAAGCTTATGTTCCTTCGGAATAACTACTCTATAATGTAAAACAACGTTACTGTCTCAGCATATTTACTTCACATTAATCCTCATTAGATTGTATTGTTTTAAATGCTTCTTGAATTTTGAGCTCAAATGTTTTATCTTTTACTTCTGTATAATTATTATTAGCAATCTTTTGTATGTACCTAACCTGTTTTGGAGCTTTTCTCCCCAGGACTCCATTGAAAACGGGTTCTTTTTGGCCTAATGGACTATCCTGGTAAACCAACTGCAAATAAATAAATAAATAAATAAATAAATAAATTATCAAATTATCACAGATATTTAGATTTAATTTAAAAGATATGTCAAATGTTATACCAAAACACTGGCAGCCATTTTCTAAACAAAATAAAACAAAGCAGTCTCGTACTGAAAACAGACATGAGCAACAGTAAACTTTTCTTCCCCTGAAACCCACACTTATTGAAAGCACACCTGGGAGCCCATTAAACTTCAAGACACGTTCTGGGACTCAGCCTAGTGGCATATAGTGAAGTACTATTTAGTAACACCAGTCCTGGTACATTAACACTTTAATGGAGGTGAGATTAACAAATATAGTGCACACTGAATTATGCTGGTGTGACAGGGTGGGCATTTTTAATGTCTCTTTTCTATGAAGAAAAAAGAGAACTGGCACCGAGCACCAGGATGCATGTTGCCACATGTTGAATGCAACCTTAGTATGTAAAGAATACACAGACTATCATTTACTGATGTATGTGCCCAAGAGTGCTGTTCACAAAGCCAGTAGAAATATACAAACACAGAATAAATATATAATGGTGCTTCTCCAATGATCAGGTCTGCTATCAAACCCTTATCTCCATACTTCACACCACTAGTCAGTCTCCACAGGATGTGACCATAGTTGTGCTGCAACACATAAGCATCCTGAAGACAAGATGAACAAGGAACATGTTAGTAGTTACAATCAGAAAAGTAGCATCTCCTTAAATTAAAAAAAATAGCACTACAGCTCAAAATGGTTCTACTTTGCAACTTCAGTTCACCTACCTACAAGTTCAACAGTTTTTTTTTTTCAGGAGTTGAGATATTTCACAATCAAGAACCTCAAATAAAGTCTCTCTCTGTCAAATTCATAATGACCGCATTGATTTTGCCACTTCTGTAATCAGTGGAATTTAAAAGCCACCTCAGAGATCCATGGCTTTTTCATCCTTTAAGTTCCTTCCCTCTTGTGTTGTCAGAAAGCGGCTGCTTATAGCATGCATGCTAAAATCACATGACAGGATGCTGCTTCTCTGAACCCAGCCCCTATGAAAATAAGCTGCATTTCAAACTGGGAAAAATGTGATCACATCTAGAGTGCATGCCTTCTGATCTTGCTTCTGTACTGGAAATATATAGAAAAGAGAAACTCTTGAAAGGAATGTGAAACTCCCAATGAAACGTTAACTCTATCTCTTATTACCTGGCAAAAGGGCAACTGTTCTCTGATTTGAGCTCCAGGAAGTCTCGCTCATTGGCTTAAATCCTCAGAGAAGCATGGTGTTATTCTCTTGTTAGGTACCAATACTTGGGGGGGGGGGTGGTGGTCAGACTGGAACAGCCAAGTGGAGTGGGTACTCTTTTGTTAATTATGGCCAGACACTAGGCAGTTGCCTAAGTTGCCTTGTGCTAGATCCAGCCATGCTGCCTACACATTACTAGGGCTTTTGATTCTGTTTGGGTGTGTATCTGATGAATTGGATCAACAGTAACTTGCCTGTGTTGAAGTGATTCCACACAGGGTTGTAGGAGAAGACAGAACAAGGAAAGGGCTAACATATTTGTTCTGAGGCACTGGAAACAGATATGGACACTTGAGTCAGACAGCTTTCACCAAGAAATATTTTAAGGGAAAAACTCTGCTCTGGCAAAGACTTGAGTGAATCCTTGGTCACAGAAAAGTCAAGAATGGACTGGAGCATGTCGCATATGAATCTGAGTGATAAAAAGATGACACAGTAAAAAAAATTATAGAGGACGTTAGACAGATTTTGTTCCATCAGTTTCCCAACTTTATCCCAGATAAGCTCTGTTGTGGAATATGAAATGACGCATGATGGAAAGAGAAGTGGAGCAGGTTGGGTTGGCTTTATACTTAAAATCCTCGGACAATGACATCAGCCATTTCTATTAACTATATAACAGAAGCCTGGCTACAAATGAATAACAGTGTTATATACTTGTCACAATGTTTGTGGAACCTTTACTAGCTGTCAGTGGCCTGGAAGTCCAAGTTTAAAATTCTGGTTCTAAAGAATGAGATACTAAAAGAACTGTTGTCACTATCTGTAATTATAATAACTTCCTTTGGCACATGGGGATTGCTAATAGTTAATTCCTGTAGTGTTCATATTCTTATCAAGTTCTGTACCCGTGAAATTAATATCTTGTCCATTCTAGGAATACACCTATTTGGCTGAATTTAAAAGATCCCTTAAGACCTTTTATATATAGTCTATCCAAGATAACATCCTTGCATCTGGATTGTTTCAGGATGTTTTGTGTATGATGTGCTAGTTCATTACTGTATGTTTGATAACTGTTTGTTTTGTGCATTGATTAGTGCAAATTTTATTTTATTTATTTATTTTGGTTCTGTTTACTTGTTTGGATTTAGTCAAAACCCCTTTTCAGCTGAGGTCTGGGGTGAACATATTACAAAAATCTTTAAACAGATGTTCAGTAATATACATGAGCAGACATAAAAGTTACACATTTGCTAATTAGATTACATTCATATGAAATAAAGGCAACTATTGCAATGTAAAATATACTAATGTATTAGCAAGCCGGTACGTAAAAATCAACTGCCAATCATTAGTGGACCGGAGTTCCACTGTGGCGACCCCTAACCGGGAAAAGCCGAAAGACACAAACAAACAATTAGTAGGTCTTGAACATTGAGCATTTGAAGAGGTGTATTAGTGGGTTTGCCAAAAAGGTAATAGAGCATGTGAATGTTGTTGCGTCTTTTGGCTTTTCCCAGTTAGGGGTCGCCACCGTGGAACTCCGGTCTGCTAATGATTGGCAGTAGATTTTTACGTGCCAAGTTGCCAGCCCTGATGCACAACCTTCAATGAAGGCACGCCCATTCACGCATGTCTCCACACAGAAGACGCTTTAGCTGAGAATCGAACAGGACATCTTACTGTGAGGCGACAACGCTACCGCAGCACCACCACCACGATGAAATTCAAAAAAATGGAGGTGAGGGAAGGAGCTAGGTAGGGCAGAAAATGTTAATGTAGTTTAGAGGTGGGGTATAAAGCAGGTTCATAGATTTATATGATTATCATAAGGTTTATATTAATATATAGATGGAGGGTGGCAGTGGCACACAACAATGTATATAGCCAGGAAATGCTGGTAAAACTGTTCAGGTTTTGGTGAAGATTGGTGGTAGGGCATAGGATTCTAGAAGAAGTGAAATGGTTTGACAATCTAACAAACTGATGATAACAGTCACATTCATCCTGGATGGACATTTTAGTTGCATTTTAAATCAATAACCATTCTGAATGGATTTAGGTGATAGTGGGATGTGGTTACACAGTTTAGCTACACTATTTGAATATACTGAGTCACCTGCAGTATTAGGTGATTTGTTTTTAGTGATTTTTCTCTAAAGTGTAAAATTCTAATTGGGGAATAGTGTTCTATTAAGTTGTTAAGGGCTGGACAATTTTCTGGTTTATAGGGAAGTCTGTGTATTGTAGTTAACTGAGAAAGAACTAAGTAATGTGATAATTTTAATCCATTTAATTCTCCAAGGTCTAGGCATTGGTGTGTTCTTTTGTTACAGCTTGCAAATTTGGCTTTTTTTACTTATAATGCTGCTCAAGTTTGGCCATTTGTAAGACTTGGAGGTTAGTGAAATTGAGACAATGTAGAGGAGAGATGGCAGTAAGAAAGTAGAGACTATATGTCTTCTGGCCATGTTAGTAGGTAGTTATTACTTTCTATAACGCACCTAATTTTGATTTTTTTTTAACTATATGTAATACATGATCAAATTTTAACTGGTCATCTATGACAACACCCAGTAATTTTGTTTGGTTTACTTGTTCTATCATGGATGGTTTTGGCAGAGACAATAATGAAGAGTGTTGTTTTGGTAGAGATGTGTTTTGGGATAAAGAGTAGTAACTTTCTTTTTAAGAGTTTAGTAGTAGTTGTGAGGTAGTTAGCCATGTTTTGGTCAATACGAAGGAAGAATTCAGCTAAGCACCAGTAGGGCTGTGATGAGGACATAATATACAGCAAGGCTCTTAGTGTTAAACTTGTTTACATTGTACAATGTCAATAATCCTGGTGAAAAAGTTTACAGATGTGTGCCTTGTGGCAAGCTCCTGCTATTTAAGGGACAGGGACTGATGTAATGTCCACAGGCTCTAAAAGGAGAGAGAAAAATACTACAATACTGAAATATATGGAAATAATAAAGTTAATACATAGCTCACTAGCTTATTCCTAGAGATGAAGGAAAGAACATAGTGAATCAAAGCAAGAGAAGCTGCACTATTCTAAGAGGCGAGGGAGAGACAAGGTAAGGTCAAAATAGGTTTAGCAAGCTACTACTCTTAAATAATGCTGCTAAAAAATAGTCTTACTAAAAATATGTATATAAAATTGTTGTAAAACAATAAAAAACATATATATATATATATATACCAATCACTATTTGTTCGTCAACAATATAGCTAAAAATGTGACAATATTATTTGAGTAATAGCTATTGACATATTATTTATTTATATGACCATTTGATAGACTGTGTCGTTTGTAAATGTGTTCTTTACTAGTGAATACAATGCAAGTAATTGTGTTGACGTGATGTTTCTTTAAAGCATTATTGCAAAGAAGGCGGAATTTGGCGCCAAAAAGTTTTTAAATTTATTGTTTGTTAGTCAATATGGCATTCTGAAGAAGTCCACTTTTGTGGATGAAAGTGCTTTATGTTATTTTACAACTCCACAGTCCATTAAAGAAGTTTGTTACTTTACTTTTCATTCGGTTTTCATTTATTGTGCATCCATTTGGTGACACCAGCTCACTTGTGCTGTTGTTCTGTTGTCATTTGCTGGTTTGGTGAACTTTTTATTTGGTTGATATGGATGTAACTAATGAAACACCGAATGCTGGTGGGGACCGTGACGAATTGTTGAGACTTCAAGTCTGACATTCACATACTGAAAGATGAGATTGCCAGACTGAGGGAGATTCTTACTCAGATAGATAAAGTAATTTGAGTAGATTTGATACAGCACCATCTTTTGGTGCTGTTGCCAGTGCTGCAGTATCAGACGTACCGAATGGCCAGGGATCTGGTCAAAACCGGTCTAATGAGAGACCTATTGTGGAGGTCAATAGCAGGGAGGAAGCAATGAATGCGAGTCATATTTCCAACAAGGACTATACTTTTGATTTCTCATTATTTAAAATGAGCGATGACAGTGTACAGACTGGCGCAAGATCTAAGCGCCCAATGGAAGTAAAAACATACTCTTCTGCCGTGAATAAGGCATCCATCATTTCTAAAGGTACTGTAGTAAATAGTTCTAGCCCCAAGAGTAGGGGGGCCATGCATACAAGTATTGGGAATGGCGTGGACCAATTAGATTGTTTTTTTGGCCAAGGACTTTGATTTTGGTAATGGTCATCTACCTGACATTCAGACAAAAGACAATATTACTACTACAAAAGGAACTTTAAAAGATTCTATATTTACTTTGAGTAAAAATTTGATAGCCATTAAAGGCTTAAAAATTGACAATGCATATCTTAATAAATGTATTGAATTAAAAATTGTGCCTATGGGACTAAGATTTTTCAAGGTCCCTATGGGGGTATTAATGGATGATAAGACGAAACAGGATTTTAACAAGTTATTTGATGGTTTTGGCATGAAATTTATGAGAACATTGATTGTGAAAAATGATGAAAAGTTATGTAAGTTATTAGCTGAAGTTGAGAAATTTAATAATTTGATTGTTCATGACCTATTATTTCCTCAATGGAAGGAATTGTATGAAAAGCAGTTTACATATGCTGACAAGAAAGCACAAAATATATACACCAAAAAGAGCAAAAAAATTCAGAGGGATTTAGGACAGTATAACAACAACAAGGTGTATATATGGAAGGAAAATGCATTACAAGACCATTTTAAATTTCAAAAAAACAATGGAAATGGTGATGGACATGAATTCCAAAAAAACAATTGATATAGTGATAGATGTGAAGAACACAATGTTCAGAGGAGGGGAAATTTTCACAGGGAGAGAAATTATGGGACAAACACTATACAGAAAAAGAATTGGAAATGGAGGAAACAGAGAGGGAACTGGAATCAGAATTAGGATGTAATGAATTAGGGAGGGGTATGATAAGACGACCCGACAAAATCTATAGAACCACATGAAGCAATTATAAATTCATCCAACGAGGTAGTAAGAAGTTATATTAACTTCATCATTTACATTTACACTAACATGGATTTGAAACCCGAGCATTTTTCATTATTAGCTAAGGGTATGAAATTCACACCCAGACCTATATTTAATTTGGTTGATACTATTATAGAAATCAAACTATTTACTCGCAAATTGAATTTAGCTATGTGCTTTAAGAACTCATCTAATTATTGCAAGAAAGTAGAGATAAAAAAAGTAATTACGTACCCCCCACGCATCCCAGTATAGGTATTTTTGAAAAAGCTGTGATTAATGAAGTGTACAACATTAATAGACAATTATTGAAAATGAAAAGTCAAGACAATTTGAACAGTGAGGAAAGAAAAATATTAGAATTAACAACAAATACCGACATAAGGGTGATTAAACCAGACAAGGGGGGAGAGGTGGTACTGTATAATACTTATGACTATGTAAATGAAATGTACAAAATACTATATGACACAGGTAATTACGAAACCGTATCCATTAATGAGATTAACATTGGTTATAAGCGCATTGATTTATGCTTAGAAGAACTTTTATTGGATAATCGTATTACCATTGACACACATGGATTTTTAAAAGTAGAGCATCCAACTTTAGCGAGTATAGTAGGAATACCCAAGATTCATAAAAGTATAGAACATCCACCTTTTCGTCCCATAGTCTCGGGAAGGAGATCGAAGATATATCCTCTGGGAGTGGTAATAGATAGATGGCTATAGATAGATGGCTAAAACCCATCTATGAAAAAAATCACACATTTAGTCAAGGATTATTGGTCATTTTTAGCTAAATTGACAACTGACAAATGGTATGAAAATAGTTCATTTATAACTATTGATGTCACTGACTTATTCTCCAGTATACCAAAAGAAACAGGATTGGAGTATTTTTGTAACAGTTTATCTAAATATTCAGATTTAGAATGGGATAAAATCAATGTTATAATGGAATTAATGTCACTGGTCTTGGAGCACAATTACATACAGTTTGAGGGAGAGAACTTTAAACAAACCAGGGGCGTAGCTATGGGAGCAGCATGTGCTCCCATTTAAGCTAACCTGGTTATGTTAGAATGGGAAACCACCCAGTTATTCACCAGTGAACACTATAAACAAGTGATTTATTATTTGCGATTTTTAGACAATATGTTTGTTTTATGGGGAGGTGACAAGGACAGTGTCTCCTCCTTTATTAATTTTTTGAACACATCTAGTTCATTTTTGAAGTTTACACACATATGCAATGATGACGGTATTGCATATTTGGACATACACATTTCCAAGACTAAAACTGGCTTTAAATCAAATGTATTTTGGAAAAAAACATTTTCGAATAGTTATCTGGAATTTACAAGTTGCCATCCTAGAAATATGATGAAAAGCATTTATAAAGGTCAGCCCGGATGACTTCCGAATACAGTGACGTTGTGAGAGAAATTGAATTTATTAGTGCTATGTTTATATCAAGGGGATACCTGAGTGCTATGTTGGACAATATTTCTAGATATGTAGTAAGTAAATGGGGCAACAAATTACCCCCTTTATTAAGCAGAGAACTTACCAAAAAGGGACACACCACAGAACCAACTGAAACATCCAAATTTGGAAGAGCATGTATATTAGATTATTCACCATATGTAGAATATATTAAAAAAATAGTAGTAACTGGAATATGTGGATGAAGAACTTAGTAATTTTGTAGGTATGTCTCCAATTTTTGTATATAAAACTGGGCCTAATTTAAAAAAGAAACTAGAAAAAGGATACCCTACAGGTTTTCATGTTAGCGCTAATAGTCATATGAAGAAATGTTGTTTGTGTAACCAGTGCCATGCAATTTTGGAAGTAGATAGTGTCACTTTAGATAATATTAACAGGACTATCATCAAATTTAAACAGGGTAATTGTTGCACCAAAAACATCATATATTTGGCCAAGTGCATGTCATGTTTTGTTTTTTTATATAAGGAAAACGGAACACCAATTTAGAAGGCGGATATACGATCATTTATATTGTATAAAGACCAAGGACATGAACAGTGCTTTAAGTAGACATACATTTGACAATGGAGAAAAACATGTTTTCAACTTTGGTATTATAGATCAGTTGAAAACAGATTCCAAAGGAGGGAATTTTAAAGCTTTATTGAATAGAAAAGAGGTAATATGGCAATTTTGTACGGATGCTGGAAAGACACCAGGATTAAATTACTTTATTACCATCAAACCTATATTAGAACTACGTTAGTACTACGTTTAAAAAGGTTCACTATAGGAATTTACTTACACTGTAAAGCATATACAACAATAGTTGGAAATTAGTGTTATGTACACTGTTTCCTCTTCATTTTGTCACTTCCATTGTTAGAATATAACTTCAGGATGACTAGTGTATTACCACACGACATCTCATTTATTATTCACAGTGACATTCCATGCCTTATTTAACTTTATGCATATATATATATACTGTTAGTAACATTGTCACATTTTTAGCTATATTGTTGACGAACAAATAGTGATTGGTATATATATGTTTTTTATTGTTTTACAACAATTTTATATACATATTTTTAGTAAGACTATTTTTAGCCGCATTATTTAAGAGTAATAGCTATTGACATATTATTCATTTATATGACCAGTTGATAGACTTTGTGTCATTTTTAAATGTGTTGTATACTAGTGAATACAATGTAAGTAATTGTATTGACATGTGATGTTTCTTTAAAGCATTATCGCAAAGAAGGCGGAGTTTGGCGCCAGAAAGTTTTAAAATTTATTCTTTGTTAGTCAATATGGCATTCTGAAGAAGTCCACTTTTGTGGATGAAAGCGCTTAATGTTATTTTACAACTCCACGGTCCATTAAAGAAGTTTGTTACTTTACTTTTCATTCGGTTTTCATTTATTGTGCAACCGTTTGGTGAAACCAGCTCACTTGTACTACCTTTAATATAGGAATTAGCAAACTTAGAAAAGGAACTATGAAATCAAGAACTCAGGCTACTGTAATTGCTAATGTCATGCTGAAGTATTTGATTCATAAATGAAACATTTTTGCGTCATGATCAGTTGCAGCAGTACGTTTTGCATTTCGCGTATTCATATAACCAGAATGTTAATATGTCTGAGGACAAACGTATTATCTTTCATTTTAGGATGGAGTATGGAGGCTGTGTAGACAACATTCACTGATCCTTCTCATTTACAAAGGGCTTACAGTCTCCATGTCATCCCAGACATGGACACCACAGATATACCTTCGGTGGTTATTTTGAGCTGCAATTCCGTGCTCTTTAGAAACTTAATTCTTATTAAAAGCACGAAGCCTGATGGAAGTTATAATGCAACAGATGCAGATTATCTTTTGTCCTGCTATATCCTTTGCTCCCTTTCATAAAAGAGAAAGAGGGACATTTGACACATAAATGGTGTATTTGCAAGCAATGGGCATTTTATTCCT
>NC_056749.1:545452954-545462954 GCF_019279795.1 Protopterus annectens
CCTTCTTAACCTAGCTTCCACTACTCTTTTCCATAACTTCATGCTGTGACTGATCAGTTTAATCCCTCTGTAGTGACTACAGCTCTGCAAATCACTCTTATTCTTAAAAATCGGTACCAAAACACTTTTACTCCACTCCTCAGGCAGCCTCTCACTTTCGAAGATTTCATTAAACAATCTGGTTAGAAACTCCACTGCCTTTTCACCTAAACACCTCCGTGCTTCCACAGGTATGTCATCTGGGCCAACAGCCTTTCCATTCTTCATCCTCTTCATAGCTATCCTTACTTCCTCTTTGCTAATCCATTGCACTTCATGATTCACTATCCCCACATCATCCAACCTTCTCTCCCTCTCATTCTCTTCATTCATCAACCCCTCAAAGTACTCTTTCCATCTCCTCAACACACTCTCCTCACTTGTATGTTTCCCTCATTATCTTTTATCACCTTTACCTGCTGCAAATCTTTCCTAGCTTGGTCCCTCTGTCTAGCCAATCAGTACAGCTCCTTTTCTCCCTCCTTAGTGTCCAACCTTTCATACAACTCTTCATATGCCTTGTCCTTAGCCTTCGCCACCGCCACCTCTCTTTTTGCCATGCACCTCATCTCCTTATACTTCTGTCTACTTTCTTCATCTCTCTGACAATCACACTTCTTCTTTGCCAATCTCTTTCTCTGTATACTCTCCTGTACGTCCTCATTCCACCACCATGTCTCATTGTCATCCTTCCTTTGTCCAGATGTCATACCAAGCACTTTCTAGCTGTCTCCCTTACTAGCTCTGCTGTAGTTATCCAGCTATTTGGTAACTTTTCACTACCACCCAGTGCCTGTCTTAACTCTTCCCTGAACTCCACCTCACAATTACCCTTTTTCAGTTTCCACCATTATCCTTGGTGCTGCCCTTACACTTCTCCTCACCAATGTCATCCTACAAACCACCATCCTATGCTGCCGATATATATGTGTGTGTGTGTGTTTCTCCTCACCAATGTCATCCTACAAACCACCATCCTATGCTGCCGATATATGTGTGTGTGTGTGTATATATATATATATATGTGTGTGTATATATATATATATATATATATATATATATCTATATATATATCTATATATGTGTGTGTGTATGTATATATATATATATATATATATATATATATATATATATATATATATATATATATATATATGTGTGTATATATATATATATATATATATATATATATATATATATATATATATATATATATATATATATATATATATATATATATATATATATATATATATATATATATATATATATATATATATATATATATATATATATATATATATATATATATATATATATATATATATATATATATATATATATATATATATATATATATATATATATATATATATATATATATATATATATATATATATATATATATATATATATATATATGTATATATATATATATATATATATATGTATATATATATATATATATATATATATATATATATATATATATATATGTATATATATATATATATATATGTATATATATATATATATACATATATATATATATATATATATATATATATATATATGTATATATATATATATATATATATATGTATATATATATATATATGTATATATATATATATATATATATATACATATATATATATATATATATATATATGTATATATATATATATATATATATATACATATATATATATATATATATATATATATATATATATATATATATATACATATATATATATATATATGTATACATATATATATATATATATATATGTATATACATATATATATATATATATATATATATATATATATATGTATATATGTATGTATATATAGGTTTACTATCAAAAGGTTGAACTTTGGTTTAGTGAACACGGAAAGTCGAACGACAGTCAAGTTCTGTGTTGCTGAACTTTAGGAGATCAAGAGTACATATCAGCGAATGCAAATGTGCATTCTCTAATATCAACTAGATGTTATGAGTAGAATCGCACTACAGTGCGAATTGGGAAATGTATCCCTTTCCTCACTTGTAGTGCGATCTCGGAATTAGAATATTTAATTTGCAGGGGGTGTGGGGGGAAAGGGGCCTTGCCCCCCTGCTAATATGTGAATGACAGTGCAGCTCTTTAACTTATGTTTGCACCTACAGCTGCCATCATGGTCGATTTTTGACATAAATGTCAAATCTGTTGAATTCGATCAACAGATTCGACATTTTAACCTAATTAGTATGCAGGAAGTATGACATCATTTTCGAAGTATCGAATGTTCATTTTTATGAACGTCGATATTTTGATAGTAAACCCAATACATATTTTATATATATATATATATATATATATATATATATATATATATATAAAATATGTATGTGTTTTTTATATATATATATATATATATATATATATATATATATATATATATATATATATATATATATATATATATATATATATATATATATATATATATATATATATATATATATATATATATATATATATATATATACACACACATATATATGAGAGAGAGAGAGAGAGATAATATGGATGCCCCTGAAAATATTGATTATAGGTAAGGCTGACAGCTGTCTAACTGCTGATATTCGACTAAGCAGTTGATTGACAGGTCTGCAAGATTGACAATCCTCGGGTAGTAGAATATTCCCATTCCCTGGGGATTGTGTGATCTCGGAGTTAGTATACATAATGTTTTACTTTGTTTTTTTTTTAAGTTTGAAATTGCATGTGCCAAGGCTTTTTCTCGGTGGATGAGTAGTGCAGTGTCAATTTCCATGTTTTTGATCATGTGTGTTTGATGTTTTTATTATGGACTGTGGGTGTTTTCATTAAAATTAGGTACACCCATATTAGGGAGTGGTGTTGTTTTTCTTTCGGCTTTTCTTGGTTAGGTGTCGCCACAGTGGAACTCTGGTAAGCTAATGATCGGCAGTTGATTTTTATGGTGCTGAGGTGCCAGCCCGACGCCCAACCTTCAACGAAGGCACACCCATTCTCACATGTCTTTCGAACGCCAATCAACCGTGGGGAGGACATGCAGACTCCACACAGAAGGCGCTCCAGCCGAGAATCGATGGGAGAACCTCTTGCTGTGAGGTGACAATGCTACCGCTGGATCACCATGGCTTACCCGTATGAGGGAGTGTAAACTGCATAAATGAGGAAACTACCTTGTTTGCTCTATGGCTGCACTGACCATCTGCATTGTACCTCCAAGATATAACTAACATTTACAGCACTACATTCTTAGAAGGATGCGCTTGTAATGGTTGTCTCTAGCTAGGTTTATATAGTTGATGAGATTCAGAAAAATTTGAATGTACTGGGCTTAAGTATAACATTAATGAAAAGTGAATGGCAGTGTTATGACTCAAACTGCAAATACTGTTGAAGAATTAAGAAAGACTACCTGCCATCACCATCTGTCATATTCTGCTGAAGTGGAATATTACATCTCATGTGCTCACCTATGGCTACAACACATAGGTTGAGTTACTACAGTACAGATTGTCTTATTAACATTGGCTTTTAGGGTTAGGATACCATACAGCATTCATAGATAAGTGACTTGCCTATTATAGCCGGGGAAAAAGAGATGCAAGCAGTAGTCTGTAAAAAGTACAGTAGAAAGTCCATAAGTAGATATAGGGATACTGAGTTAGAAGGTCATAGTGAAGTTAGGTATGAGGTATGTGAAAAATAAGGTTTAAAGGAGGAAGTGAAGAGCTGTGGTAGAGAGGGTTTGTAGATTAAAAACTGTGTACGTAGATACAGCTTACATCCTCATATATTTACTTATAAGACACACACACACACACACACACACACACACACACACACACACACACACACACACACACACACACACACACACAAAATATACATAGTTGGTTGTTTTCTGTGTGGTAAATTAAATATCTTGTACTATAGATTTATGGAACACATTTTGAGATGAGGAGAGAAGCCATAAGTCACAAAATATAGTCCATAATTTTACAATACAAGCTGTATTATTTCTAGCTCAAGCAGAACCCCATACATATGCCATTTATAATTTTTTTTCTTTTTAGTTTGAATTGTTTACAGTTCATGTCATAGGGCTGGAGTAACTATATATTGAATAGGACTTTATGTAGGTTATGTATCTTTATGTATAAGCTTTCTTAAGGTTGTTTGTAGGATAATCATTTCATTGGGGGCAACGTATTGACTCCTCAACATATTGGTATAGTCATTCTGAAACAACTCACTCAGTAATAGTCCTAAAAAATGACATACAACCAAGACAAAACTGGAAGCAGGCATAATATAAAGCTGAATGTCAACAATTTCAGACTTGTGTAAAAATGCACAAAAATACAAAACACACTTTAATATGTTCACATATATTCAGAATGACAGTAACAAAATACTATCTCACAAAATATTATATATGGATAAGAGATAATACAGCCTATAGACTTAGTTATTTCTGTTATTAACATATTTTAGCAGTATACAAAGTTTAAATAAGAATGAAAAAAATTTAATTTATAAACAGACTAAAAGAAATGTGGAAGAGAAATATATTTTAAAATGGCTGTCCTAGATGAATTTAAATAACATGTGTTAAATAGATGGCTGTGTGCGGATTTCCCAAGGGAGGCCTTGAATTTATGTGCCTAGATCACAGAAATAAATCAGAGTAAAAGAAAACATTTTCAGATCAAACATGTTTTTTTTTCTCTTTCAGGGATCAGCCATATGCCCCTGCAGTTCTGCAACTTCTGTAAAATAATTCAGCCATGGAGGAGAGGAACAATTATAATAGTACGAAAACAGCTTCTTCTTCACCATGGTGATATGACCCTGATATAACCCTGAAGAATGTTCTACAGCACAATCATTCATCATGACCTAGAGTCTCACTCATTAGAATGACTACTTAGTGTGCCAGATTTAAAAAGGCTTTCTCTCAGTGTAAGTGAGAGCAGGCTGAGGGCAGGTGTTTTGGAATCTGGTCCCTGTAATAAACTTGTTTATTGATAGGCCTTACACCAAAGTTAGTCACTTACACTGAGAGCAGGTCTTTCCGAATCAGGGCAGACTTACACCGAGACAACTCTTTTTGAATCTGGCCCAATGGCTCTCCAAGTCAATGAGTAGGACTTCAATCAGTGGTATTTGTAGCAATGTGGTACATTCTAATCTTGTCAAGTAACCTTGTACTATTTTAATACTGTAGTGAGTGGTATGTTAGGACTTGTTTTATAGTTTAGTTATATTTTATTTAGTTTATTGTTTAATTTAAGATTTTTTTTTCGGACCCATTTTGGGAGCTTCTTAGGGTGTAATTTTGGTGCCTAAATATGAGCACCAGTTTTAGATAGGGGCAGTAGGTCAAGTTTAAGATTTTGAAATGTGGAATGCAGAGAAGAAAGGTGGACATAATGATGCTAAAGGTCAGCAGTAATGTAGAAGAAGTGCACACAGGTATAGAAGTGGACTGACTAGAAGCACACAAAGGAAATAACTTCAAGCATGTTGCCACAATAGTGACGCTGTACACAACACTCATGCTGTAATCAGTTTTCCCTTCCAAAACATGCATTATATTGTTGCTGCTTTGACATCAAAAGCTGTATTATTAGGCATTGTGCTAATTTTTTAACAAATGTGATGTTCCTGAATATTTTGTACTGACCACTGTAAAGCACAAAACATTTACCACTGAATGACATAAACCTACTTTTAAGGGAAGCTGTCCCCACCAAATTCTGGGCATTCATGCATTCAGAGTTTGTAAATTTGCAGTTGTCTTTCTCTATTTGGATTGTAAGTATTTGTGAAAAACATATGTTAATCTGTATGTTACTAGGTTCATAGGTTGTTACTAGGCTATCAACCCTAGGGCCTATACAAGCCTAGCCATAACAATTCCCTGGCTATTTCTTCCTACACTGTTTACTTCCCTGGTCCCCTATCTAGCAGGGCAGCTGACGTGATCCCCGGGGTGAATTTCCTTTCTCCCATCCAATCATCAAGGTTCCTTTTGAAGAGGGCCAAGCAGGCACTCTGCTTGACATGTATGGGCAGTCTATTCCAGAGTCTGGGGAGTCTCTGGGTCAGGAACCTATCCCTCCAGCATGTTTTGTTTATTGTGATGACAAGGTTAAGATCCCTGGAGCATGTGGCTCTGAGGGAATGGGATTTCTTTAAGTGTAGCATGTCCAACAGTTCTGGGTTTGACATGGCCTTGTATGTTAAGCAGAGATTGCCTCTGAGTAGACTATATGCAACAGAGTATAGCTGGAGTTTTTTAAGGCAGTCAGCATAGGGCATCTGCTTTAGGCCTGTGATTCTTTTAGTGAGGTATTTCTGCGGCCTTTCCAGTTGTTGCAGATGTCTTGAGAGGTACATACCAAATGGGGCTATAATGGGTCTAATGAGAGATGAGTGCAGTGGGACAATAACTTACTTTTTTCTGGATGAAAAGCCCTTAGTGATGTGTGCCATATAGAAAGATTTCCTGACTGTTGTGGTTATTGAAGGTGAGACCACTGTCCACCTGTGTCCCTAAGTCTCTTATCAAACTTTCAGTGTTTAGTGTACTGTCACCTATGTGGTAATTCACGGGTACATGTTTTTTTCCCAAAGTGAATAACTATACATTTCTTGGCACTGAGCTTGAGCCCATGGCTCTGGCACAATGCATCTGTTTTTGTAAGGCCCTTTTGTAGAGTATCCACATCATTTGGGGATTCAATAATGGCTGCCAGTTTGCAGTCATCTGCGAACATTGTTAGCCAGAGTCCCTTAGTGTTGGCCTGTACTTCAGAGAAGTAGATTCCAAACAAGAGCGGTCCCAGGACTGAACCCTGATACTCCACTTGTCACTTGTCTGGAGCTGGATTTGGAGTCAGCTACTTTTACAGTGTGGGTTCTGTCAGTAAGCCAGTTGGCAACCCATCGAGTGACATAGGGATTAATGCCCTGCTTAGTAAGTTTATCTATGATTCCAGAGTGGGGGAATGGTGTCAAAGGCCTTGGTGAGGTCCAGATTGGCTATGTGGACTGCCTTACTCTCATCCATGGCTCTGGAGACTGATTCGAAGAAGTTAATCAGGTTCAGGAGACAAGATTGGCCCTTCATGAACCCAAACTGGGTGGGGTCCATTGTTTGAAGGTTGCCAGTATCTTTGTTAATAAGTTCCATGGTAATACGTTCCATGGCCTTGCAGATCATGCTCGTCAGACTTATGGGGCGGTAGTTCCTGGGATCCAAGGTGGATCCCTCCTTGTGGAGTGGGATAACTGTAGCTGTGTGCCACTCAGTGGGCACGAAGCCTGAGGTGAGGGTATGATTAAACATGACACTTGGGTAAGGTGCCAGTTCATTTTGTCGTTCATGTAGTACACAGCCTGGGATGTCATCTGGTCCCATGGATGCTGTATTCTTAGCTTTGGAGAGTGCGTTTTTTACCTGTGTGGCCGTTATTACTGGAATTTGTCAATCTTCCGGTATTGAGATGGGCCATTTTGGGGGGTGAGAGGGGGGTGAAGTTGGCACTGAACTGATCTGCCAGGATATTGGCAATATCCTTGGGATCAGCATATTTAATGCCATTCTGTTGTAGTTCACAGCAGATCTGAGCATTGCCGTTTAGATTCTTGACATAGTTATAGAATGCCTTGTGGTTGTCTTTGGAATCTTTGGCAATTTTATTTTCGTAACTAGCTTTGGAGAATTTTACAAGGGATCTCAGCTTCTTACTGAGGCTGGTAAGGGAATTTTTTGCATCATGAGATTTTCCTCTTTTCTGCAACAGTTTCTTCCTTTTGTTGTAAAGTTTGTTTATGGCAGGTGACCACCAGATTGGCTTCCTTTATTTGGAGGAGAGCATCTTGGTTCTATTTGGGATGGCATGATTCATGCATGAGTGGATGTACTCATATGGTGCTTGGTGTAGGACTCAGCAGTTGAATTTTCAGTTCCCGTCTGCATGGGTGTCATGAAGTTTGTCACTTCTGACTTGAGTAGCATGAAGGTGGCTTTGGAGAAGTTTTTTATGGAGGTTTCCTTACTGGGGAGTGGGGGTGGGATGTGGATGTTAAGGGTGATTAGCTTATGGTCTGACCTGACCAACGCGGGGGTGACCATAGGTGTGGAGCATCGATTTCCCATGTTGGTAATTACCAGGTCAAAGGTATTGGAGCCCCTGGTGGGACTATGGATTAGTTGATCCAGCGTGTTGGAATTTATGAATTCCAAGAACCGTTGGGCAAAGGTGTTGGTACATGAGTAGTTTTCCCAGGTAATGGCAGGTTAGTTGAAATCACCCAGTATTAGGGTGCTTGGTTGTATCTTAATATTTTCCAGTATGTTTAGAAAGGTGTAGTGAGAATTTTGGGGCATGGTGGGGAATCTGTAGCAAGCTACAATTTTGATTGCAGTCTTACCTAGTGTTAGTTGCACCTGGAGAATTTCAGATGCATTGTGTTGGGCAACTAGCCTGGTGGTGTGACTATCCTTGGTGAATATGGACACTCCTCCACCTTTAGTGTTTTGATCCAGGTTTGGTGGCTGAAAAGTGTGGTAAGAGTTGTAGCCTGGTATTGCAGGGGTGCTTTTTGGATCCTTGAACTAGGTCTCGGTTACTGCACAGATATTGATGTTCTCCATTTTTAGGAGTGTTTCGAGAGTGTGCATTTTGAGGCTTAGACTTCTAGCATTGAGTAGCATTACCTTCAGATTTTGCATGCTTGTACCTGCTATGGTGGAGGTTTTGTCCTTTGAACTTTGCCTAAAAAAGGCACTATAGGGGTGGCAAGGGACTTAGCCAGTAATATGAATCCCAGGGGCAACAGGTGCAGACCATCTCTGTCGATCATGTCATCCCAGGCAGACAGATACTGGATCCCCTTTGAATGACCATCTCTTTTTTTATCTGTACTTTAAACCGTCTTATTTTCTAACTTGTGTGATATTTCTGTTTTTTATAAAATTGTGGTTTTCTGGCAAATCATTGACTAATCATTAAAGACTGAAGTCAGAAAATAGCGACAGACATTTCAGTTTCAGACTTAATACCCTTCAGAAATAATGCTAATGCAAAACCTGTTATTCTATCAGCTTTCTAAGTTTGTAAGAACAATATTTAAAAATTGTCGCTAGTTTTTGGGCCTTTATCACCCCATTATTTATGGCATTGGTCCAGATTTCTTGCTCTAAGAGCTTGATGGGTATGAGTCAGGGTGCTGACTGAGTTGTGAAAACACTGCTGCTCATTGCAGAGAAGGCACTGTTTATGCACTTAGTCATTTGAATAGTATTTTTTGAAGTTTTTTGTAATGGCACAGAGGTTTGTTTTGGGGTTGGTAGTCCATGGGGTCAATGGAGGAGGTTGTTTTGGGAGTGGGATTGCTATGGCGTGACTGGGACTGAGTTACACTGGCTGGTTACAGTAGGTTGAGTGGCATGCATCGATTAGTATTAATGCAGCACAATGTGCAAATAGAGGTGATAAAAAATGTATACGTCAGTGATGTTTGTCACACTCTTATCTGTGACCATTTTTGAAATAAATGTGTATTTAAAGGGTTTTGGCATAAAAAGATTAGCCTGTTGAGTATAATTCATTTTTTGAAAATGTAAGTCCTGTACACTTGTTAAATCAAACTGGTATCGCCAGATTTATAAATTTTGTAGTTATATAACAGAGTAATGTGACACATGTAAAGGATGGGTTTCATAAACAGTGGTGTACATATATAGTATCTCTGTACACTATGTATTTCTCTGCATGTTTGGAAGTTTTCAATTGAAAAAATAAAGGTTCCCATTAGTTAGTACATTCAAAAAGGATCTAAATTATATGCAGATCTCTAAAGTGGCTTAATGGTATATAGAAATCCAAGCACGGTAAACCAGT
>NC_056749.1:545822954-545897954 GCF_019279795.1 Protopterus annectens
CCCCCCATACACCCCACACCCCCCCAGCAAATTAAATGTACCAAATCTGAGATCGCACTACATTGAGGAAAAGTGTAAACTACAGATAAGCAATGAATATTCATGCCACCATCGGCATAAATATTACTTTCCTTTTCTAAGATGTCACTGATTATTGGATGGTGGGCGGAATTTAGGCAGGACTTGATACTGCGCATCCTGCGAGGTACTGTTTTAATGCAAAACCATTTTCTAAACTGTCAGCGTATATACTATTTTCTTCCTAACTTTTACAGCAATTTACAGAGATTTGATTTAAACCTTCATTTCAAATTTTATATTAAAAAGACCGATGGGCATTTGCTAAACAAAGCAAAATAGTCTCACATGAAAACAGACTTGGTATGAGCAACAGTAAGATATTTTCCCCTTGCAACTCACAGTCAGGCAAATTGTGTACATTTATATCTACAGGCATTCCCCAAATCCATCAGTTATAATTACATTGCTAACAACATTCTTTTCAGATGTCTGTGTCAAAAACTTAATAAGTGTAAATTACCAAATTCACTGATTTCAAATTTGTTTCACACAAACACATTGTAACCAAAGTATTCCAACTTAATTCACATAAACACATGCACACTTGTCCTGTGAAGCCAGATTAAAGGCCGTTTAAAAATGACTAGATGATAAGAGCACAAGGTACTTTTATTTTCAGAGCCCCCCCCCCCAACTCCACCAGCAGTTATAACCACTTTATTGATGGTGTTACATCCCTGATTGTTACGGAGAAATAAATTAAATATGCTTTACTAATAGATTTGGATGAAGTACATGTAACTGTGTAAATATAACTAAAATCCTACCATAATATCCAGCCATATGTAGAAAAGTTTATTTAGAACAGTATTTATGAGAGCATAATCAAGCAATAATGCCTGACAGGGTGTGTGTTAATGTGTAATTAACGCCTGCCCAGGGGTGTTATGAAGCCCGACACTGCAGGCGAAGGGCCTCTACACCCATTGAAGGGCATTAATTACATCATTGTGTTTTACCTATATATATATATATATATATATATATAGCCTTTAATCTGGCTTCACAGGACAAACATGCATGTGTTTATGTGAATTAAGTTGGAATACTTTGGTTACAATGTGTTTGTGTGAAACAAATTTGAAATCAGTGAATTTGGTAATTTACACTTATTAAGTTTTTGACACAGCTGAAAAGAATGTTGTTAGCAGTGTAATTATAACTGATGGATTTGGGGAATGCCTGCGGATATAAATGTACACAATCTGCCTGACTGTGAGTTGCAAGGGGAAAATATCTTACTGTTGCTCTTTACATCCACTATGGCTGATCAAGTTTGCAGACGACTGCAAACTAGGGGCTATAATTGACTCTCCGGCTGACACAGACATCCTCCAAAAGGGTCTCACGGAGATGGATACCTGGTGTCAAAATCATGGCCTCAAACTAAATGCCAAAAAGTGCATAGTCATCCCCTTTGGAAAAAACAAAATACCCACAAACTACTACATAGGTGGTAGTCCCCTAAATACGGAAGACGTGATAAGGGATCTGGGGACCCAAGTAGACAGTAATCTCACCTTTGATCATCACTTTGCCAAAGTGGTTAGAAAATCCTTCTACGTGGCCCACCTAATCACAAAAGGGTTCTCGTCCAGATCAAAAGAGGTCATTGTGCCCCTCTACTCATCACTCATCAGACCCATCATAGAGTACAATGCCCCATTTCGGATGTACCTTACAAGACACCTGCAACAGCTGGAAAGACCTCAGAAGTACCTCACCAAGGGGATCACTGGCCTCAAACAGATGCCCTATGCAGCTCGACTGAAGAAATTACAGCTGTACTCTGTTGCATACCGCCTACTCAGAGGTGATCTCTGCCTGACATATAAGGCCATGTCCAACCCAGAATTAATGAACATGCTCCACCTAAAGAAAACCTTATCCCCACGAGCCACACGCTCTAGGGATCTCAACCTCACCACAACAATAAATAGGATGTGCTGGAGGGATAGATTCCTGTCCCAAAGACTTACCATGCTTTGGAACAAGATCCCAATCTACATTAGGCAGAGAACCTCACTAACACTCTTAAAAAGAAATCTTGACGAGTGGACGGGAAACAGAAAGTTTATCTCTGGGATCAATTCAGTGGTCCTGCTGGACAGAGGCATAGGGAACTAATCTAAGGGGGTGGCGAAAGCCAACACATTCTGGCTAGGCTTATAAATACCTTCGGGCAGATAGCCTAGTACCTACTTATGAACCTATATATATATATATATATATATATATATATATATATATATATATATATATATTTTTTTATTACTATATATTTTTTTAGTATAGTTTGGATGTAAAATAATTCCTCTGCCTAATGTTTCAAACTTGCTGTAGTATATGTTAATGGTGTTGGGGGAAACATTTTACATCCAAAATATAGCATTTAAAAAATAACCATGTTATTTACTTTATTTTTTGGTCCCTTACTCCTAAATCATTTGGTTGGCAGTCACTGGAGATTGAAATTACTAAATAATGACATATATCTGAGGTTCAGAATTTTTTCCTTAAGAAAATTCATGCTAACTTAAATCCTTTACTTTAGCAGTTCTGTAATTTTATAAGAGCAATAAACAAGTTTTTATTTTGGAGCCTTTGTTCCCCCTTTATTTTAGGCTTTATCCAGATTTCTTTAGCTGAAAGATGCAGAGGTTTGTAAACCTCTTTACTGCTGCTACTGCCAGTAGTCATCTCACACACACACACACACACACACACACACACACACACACACACACACACACACACACACACACACACACACACACACACACACACACACACAAACTTTGAGGTTTGATTTATACATACACACACACACACACACACACACACACACACACACACACACACACACACACTTTGAGGTTTGATGTATACATACACACACACACACACACACCACACACACACACACACACACACACACACACACACACACACACACACACACACACACCATACCTCTCAACTGTTGATTTTCGCAGAATGTCCAGATTGTTGCCTCATATTTTTGGTCTCCTCTTCATAAAATTTGTGGTTTTCTGGCTAATCACTGGGATGATCTGAGCACTGAAGTCACTAAATAATGACTTTTTTGAGTTTCAAACTTCAAATCTTTCAGAAAATGCATACTAACATAAGCCTGTTCTTATTCTTGGGCTTTTGTCCCCTAATTATGACAAGCTTTGTCCAGATTTCTAGCACTAGCAGGTTGAGAGGTATGACACACACACACACACATCTCTGCTTCAGAAAAAAATGCATGCTAACAAAAATCATGTTATTCTTGCAACTTTTTAAGTTTATAAGATCAATATTTAAAATCCATCCCTATTTTCAGTCCTTTGTTTTCCCATTTATTTGTAGCTCTGTTCATATTTCTTGTGCCATGAAAAGAAAAGAACAAACGGCAACAAAAGGACGCTCAAATACCAGATATATAAATAAAAAACTAAAAATAAGAGTGACCACCATGGCTGCTGGCATAAACTTTAGTAAATGATTATTAAAGTTTATGCCATCAGCGTGGTGGCCACTCTTATTTTTACAGATTTCTTCTACCAAGAGGAATGGTGGAGAGGTACACAAAAATGTTATGTGATGCTGTCAGGGATCACCCAATTCCTGTCACACTTCACTTTCTATCTCTCTCCCCCCTCACACACACACA
Source organism: Protopterus annectens (assembly GCF_019279795.1). Classification (NCBI taxonomy): domain Eukaryota; kingdom Metazoa; phylum Chordata; order Ceratodontiformes; family Protopteridae; genus Protopterus; species Protopterus annectens. Next base: position 545,826,718 of record NC_056749.1, read on the forward strand.
CACACACACACACACACACACACACACACACACACAGTCCATCCTACTCTGTCTCTCTCTGTTGCTTTTATACAGGCATTTTCTCTCACACACGCATACAGCAATATAAACACACATACACACAACCATCTCTCTCTCTTACTTTCACACACGCATACACTCTGTATCTCTCTGTCTCCCTCACACACATGCAAACACACACATACAGAAACACACACACACAAGTGCGCAAACACACACGCACATTTTACTTTACATTCATTTAACAGCAGAAGCCCTGCTTAGCGAGCATAAAATAGTAGCTCAACCGATCTCTCTATCACACTCATACACACACATATTTTCACACACAGACACACACACACACACACTTTTTTACTTTTATTTTATTTTACACTCACTAAAGAGCAAAAGTGCTGCTTATCGAGCATAAAATAATGGCAGCCATTCTGTTATCTCAGTCTGAGCTGCACGGTGGCTTCATATGCTCCTGTGAAGCGGCGGACTCGTTTTCAGCAGGCATTACTTGTACATTAGTACCTTGCTGGAGAACACTCGTTATCCAGTCAGGGTACTGATGTACAGTAATCCCATTCTCTAAGAAATATTAACCACCCTATAACATATGACAAGTCAGTATATGGACAATCTCTGTAGAAGTTAAGTCATCTGAATAGTTCCACATTAAAGAGAGTTATTACTAATGTATAGGTTGCTACTGGCTAACAACTTTGCATTTCAGTGCTTCACCTAAAAATGCTGTGACTGTTAAATTATAATTTGCATGTACTATGTTAAAAAATGTGTGTGCTGCTGATATTGCCATAACATTTCTTGAACTAGATCAGCTACGCAACAGGGAATGGCTGTCAAAAAATGACAACATGTTCACAGTCCCTAGGCTTGTGGTCCTGGAGACCATTAAGGAGTCTAGCCTAAATTCCCATTTGTCTCAAAGCACTGTCTTAATCAATGTCCCGCAGGATGTAAATGAAGCCGAAAAGATTCAGACCCTCTACCCTTGCCACAGTAATCGGCTGATTAACACGCTGGAGCTTTAGTTCTTTGTACTAACTGAAAGAATAAGAGTTTTTAACAAATGCTGAAATCCTTTACAATCCAACATTGTAGACAAGACTGTATCATGATAATATTCTAAGAATGACTACATAATGGATGCCAAAGATCAGATGGCTCTGATCATCGCCCCAAATAATGCAGGCTATATAACCTGACAAATGGCAACCCCTCTGCAGTTTGCTGGAGACTATAAAAGTACTGTAAAAATATATTAATGAAACAGTCTCCCTGGTGTCCCTTGAAGTCTCACAAACTCAGTATATCAATATACTGGGTCTAAAAAAAATAATGAGGAAACGTCTCCGTGTGTGAGACATCTAAGATTCCCTAGAGCTCCGGCACCTTATAAAAAACATACTGCGAATATCCCACCTAATAGCAGGTGGTAAAAATACTTTCTTTAAAAACTTTCCAAAGTATAAATCTACTAAAGTATGGAAGTACAAGCTAGTTTAAGTCAAATCTTCTTTATTAAAAACACCCAAACAAGCGATCCAAATAGTAGTTGAAAAAACAGAATAAAGTGTAGAAATTCACTAATCCAGTTATATACCTGTTTAAAAGCACGGGAGTGGTTTACTAGGGTAGCTGTGTTGTAAAAGACAACATGCTTACTTGCTAAATACCCCTTCCCCCATACCCCAGTGTGATATTCGGCACAGTGCTGTCTGACTTCAAGCTCTGTGATTCCAGGATATGTTAAACTAACCTAAAAATTAAACCAAAAATTTCACATTAATAATTGATAAAACTTCCTGAAAGCATTTCTTTGTAGTATCACAAAAGAAAAAGTTAACATAAGTCTTCAAAATTCCTTTCAACATCTTTTCTACCAACATTCAGAAACAATTTTAACATAGATCACTTTTGTCTGTTAGAACTTCAGGTTTGTGTGTCAAGTGGGGAAAGCAAATACAAATTAAAAGTTAAATAACAAAATATGACACTACATTTTGTTGGGCTAAAAACAATACATATTATTTAATAAAATATAGTACAAAAAACAAATTCTAAATAAATACCTACCAAACACTTGAGAATATATATATATATATATATATATATATATATATATATATATATATACACGTTATTTATCACAAATGATAAATCTATTAAGAATTTTAAAGTAAAATACACATAGAAATCTATAACATATGTGTGTGTGTGTGTGTGTGTGTGTGTGTGTATGAAATATCTAGTGGAAAAAAAAAGTAACTCATGCTCACAGCAGTGATGTTCACTCAGGTCTGCAAATCCTAGATGTGTAAACAGGACCCCCGTTTAAAATTTATAAATTGTTATAATATTGGAGCCAATATAAACATGTAGTATACCTGACACTAATACTCAGTATGTGTTTAGTTAAACTCAAGCACCGTGCAGTAAACAATTACAACCTAAAAAGGCTAAACTGTCATGAAAATCATTCATGTGCTATAAGGAATCTATTTCTGCTGTTTGTTAATTTTTTTTTAAATTAGTCTACCGTTTAAAATATTCAGAAGTTAATCTGTCTGAGCTAGCTAAGATAAGCAGCTTTCAACCCCTCATTAATATGAGTGCAGCTGTTAAAGCTGTCCATGTTTGCATTAAAAAGTTATAAACAAGAATTAATAAAATGTCATGTCATCTGTGGAATATGCACATACTGCTCTAATATAGTTCTGCTGTAATCAAAAGTCCAAAATGTGAGAAAGTGTTTTATGAATGTGCCCTAATTCTAATAACAGTACAAAATGAAGCTATAATTAGAATAAACATTCAAATGTTAAAAATAAATGGTTATTATAAACAGATAAATATTTGTATACACGTGTATCCACTAAAACAAAATGAATAAGCTACTACCATAATATTCAATTTTAAAATTACATTTGCAAAGTTAATAAAATTGTTGATAATTGCAAATAAATAAAGTTCACACCTTCAGTCTTGTAAACAATGGAGCAACCTGCCCACATTTTAATAGCAGGCTCTTGAGAAGAGAACATAATGAAATACCTAAAAAGTAGTATGAAAACATGCCCAAAATGAATCCGTGGCACTGTGAAATGAATGCACTTAGAATCGCAGGCAGGGGAGTAGTATGCAGATTTCAGTACAGAGAGGGCATTGATGCTAGCAAATTCTGGCACATGTATAGTTGTGCACTTATCAGTAAGAATGATTGTGTCTGTGAACCATATTATGCTGTTTTGTTAGTATAAACATTTAGACAGATATACATCTGGGTCTCCATGCAGGAATGACTCCTTCAATTAATGACATATGGATGATTATTAAGATGCTGGACAGTACATATTGTGCACTATGAACATGATCTATATGTATTCCCACATGCTTCATGATGCAAGCACATTCCCAAAGAGCAAAACGTAAACACTGTTTGTAAGGGGCCTGGCATCTTTTAATCTTTACATAATTTTTAAGGGAAGGGGGCAAGCAGGATATTGACTACCCCTTACAAACAGTACTACAGACACTACAAAATGAAATTGTGATACTACTGAGAGAAAAAAAAAACATTTCTATGCTGGGATCAGTTTTGATTTTTGTTTTAAGTACAGACCTCTAGTGCTGCACAACTTTAAAGACAATAAACTAGCTGCTGCATATAGCCTCAAGTTGCAAGGTAAGCTGGGTAAAATAAATAGTAAAATGTTATCACAGTCACTCTATATTTTTTTGACAGATAGACAAGTTGTAAGGTGCATTTAAACAGTGAAGATACCGTAATATAATTTGCATTGCAATGCTTTTGTGGTCACCATTGTGTGTGCCCTACTACCTTCCTTCACTAAATGTGCACACTAAGCCCCTTTGCATGTGTTTGCAATGGCTGCTTTCTGAGCACTTCAGCATCACTGTTAGCTCTCTGGAACATTCCTGCACCATGACATATAGTGCTTATAACATTCTGTATATACCTCTATCATAAAAAGAATGCTCTTGCAATACACATTGTATAGCAGCAATTTCATGGTGACAATAAGTGTATATGTCTTTTATTTCCATATGTCACATAGGCACATCTGATACACTATTGTATGCTGTCTGGGACATATCTGGTGCTCTGGACTGCTGCCTGTTATCAACAGCCACTGAATAAGTTATAAAGCAAACACTCATGGCCCTCTGGTGTGCTGTTCTGGTCTCTCTGGATTATGTACTGTGTTATTCAGGATGGCACTGTGCCATAGCAGGTTCCACTGTCACCTCACAGCAAGTGGTTCTCCAGTTTAGCTGTCTGCTGGGGTGTCTTCTGTGTGGAGTCTACATGTCCTTGTGTTTGCATGGATTTTCCCTGGGTACAAAGGCCTCCTCCTGCATTACAAAGATATGCAGTAAGTGGACTGGACAATGTAAAATTGGCCATAGGTATGAGTGCACTTGTGTGCATGTGGTGTGGAAGACTAACTATGGTAAGGCTAACTACCTGGGGTGCAAATATTATCTTTAAATGATGATCACTGTTGAGGTAACACCATGATACCACAAGCAAAAAAGTGAAAACAAGGGGGTTACGTATGTATGGGATGGATCATTTATGATTTGTTGCTAATTTACATACATACACACAAGGTCTTCTTGGTTCTCAGTTGTTTAAGTCTTTGTGGTATTTTGTTTTTCTTTGTGCTCTGTGTATGGCTTTAACACCAAATGTCTTAGTGTGCTGGGAGTCCGCAATGCGTATCTTGTCTCAAATCCAGTAAAGATGCAATGCAAAACTGAGCAAGAAACAGTGAATTTATGAGGATGGATTATAGCATATAATGCAGTCTATATAATCAGTAAACTTGTTCCGAGCTCAGTGTAGATAAGATGTACTAGGTCTGACCAACTTTTATAATACAGATTGAGACTGGGCTGAAGAGACTTTCCTCAGTGATTACAAAAATGCAAAGCAAAATACATATGCAATAAGATACTGCATAAAAATATTCAAATTAATGTAGAAAGCAGACTGATTAGCAAGAAGATGCAACTAATTAACTCTGTTAGCATTAGCATAGATTGAGGTCATACAACATCAGGAGAATAAACAAAAGCTATAGATAGGATTTAGTAAACTTTGCATTATTTATTATTAATCTGTTTTTGTTGGTTAGATTATTCTCACTGGGCATGGATTATTTTCAGAGGAAATCTCTAGTAGAATTCATACTGTCCAAAGGTAATTGGCCGTGGCATTCCTCTACTCTTCCTGTTTCCTTTTAGGAGGAAGATGAAAAATAATAGAAAAGAGGGTATAGGGTATTGAACTGCTGGAACTAAGTGTTATCATTCAGGCTTTGGATTGTGGAGGAAACAAAAATGGAGTAAAGTAGTAGGATTGTAATCTGCAGTATTGTGTAACACAAGTAAAATACTTGCTCATATTGAAGTTGGTGAGGTGAATATTTCACAAAGCTCAATTATAGAGAGTTGATATCGAGCTTTGGAAGATTGCAAAATGGCAGGGGGCTGAACCTGTGGCTGTATGCAGATCTGGGCAAGGAAAAGATGACAAAAGCACATTTAGACATACAGATTGTTCCAGTCTGGACGTCACTGACAGGCAGGCAGCCAGGAGCAGCAACAGCAACAACATTATTTGCATAAACAGTGAGGAGTTTGCAAAAATGGCCAGAAACATTGGAACCTAGAAGAAATGTATTGTGGTGCAACGTCACTGGTGAGTTGCTTTCCAAATGGCAGTCATTTGGGACAGAAATCTTAAAACATTTATGAGTGCCACCATTACAGATGTATGAATATTCATTAATTTAGGCACTGAAAACTTTTTAATGTGGCTTTGGAAAATCAAGCTGTATTGTAAGTTTCAGGTAAGAGCTTTGTTGAAATTTCTGATAAACTTGCCTGAGGCCTTTTTTTTTTTTTTTTTTTTTTTTTTTTTGAGAGCAAATACTTGGTGTTAATGCAAACAGGGCAATGATTCATTTCACACTAATATTACTGGCTTTATGAACTGCTTTGACTAAATATTGTGAACGAGAGCATGCAACTGAAAATGTGTTTTATGGATTGAGCTGGTAACGTCTATAAAATCTGGCTATGAAACAAGATAGCTGTGTTACCAAACATTCTAACTATCAAGGATTGAGATGAAATGCAGTACTGAACGAGATAAAAATGTTATTTTGTGGAGAGCTAGGTCATTTAGTAAAGATCTGCAGCACTCAGGGATATGAAGTATGTGATGTAACAAGGCAAGGGTATATTGAAATAAACTGCATAATAGAATGTATGAAATGTAGAAAGACTGCTCATTTCTGAATGGACTGTCATGAAGCTACAGTATTACAGGATGCTTTTAAAATGAAGGAGGTAGTGAATGTTAATAAAGCGTACTTACTATTAATAGTGGAAATGAAAATGGGAAAACTTTCATGCTTGAAAACAACAGGAAAGGGATTTGGAAGATGAAGCAATTCATGCAGATAACAAATTTCAGTCTTGCAAGTAGCACCTGAGGGAAAACCAGGTCAAGAAAGGGAAGTGTTTGGTAAAGATGGTACTTTAGAGGAAAGAGTAAGTATGGGAATAAGCTTATAATGTTAAAACGTAGAAGTAAATGTTCATTAATAGTGTAAAAGTATTTATTGTCAATGAATGCTAATACCAGTAAGGGTTATGTGAGCAGGCACACTCTTCATTAGTTAAAGAAACAACAAAAGGAAGTAGGCTTCTTACAAGATGAATAGTACTTTCCAGAAAATGACAGTATGAAGTTCACTTTGATTGCTGGGGAGAAGGGATGAAGGTGCTGACTTTGACCAGAGGAATGCTCAGGAGTTGCAATAGTTTCACACAAGGAGTCCGGTTTTAAATTATAAAGCAATGAGATCTTAGTTATGTCAAGTAAGGTTTTGATTTGTGATAGGGAAGATAACATTAGTGAGATTGCACACCATATTCACCCCCCGTTAAGGATAAGATAAACTTCTAAAGTTTTTGAAAATCTTGAGAAATATGTATTATTAAATACAATAATTATATGTGATGGAGACTTTGCTGTTTGGATGAAAGAAATATAAAAAATGGCAGAGCAGTAAAATGCTGAAAGATATAAGGAACATTGATTTGCAAGTGGTACAAATACATGTAGAAGGGGAATGCTTACTACAAAAATGGATTATATGTCTCTCAGTAAAATATTTGGCAAAACCTATTGGTGGAGAATGAGTAATGACCTTTCCAATTGGCATGTGATTTAGATGCAGTTAGGTAAGGCAGGTAGATGTATTTATGTGTGTATGAGAAATAGAAAAAATATTGAAAGAACTGATGCTGCATTTATAAATAAGCAGAAAGTTAATGGATGTTTTAAAAAGTGATGATGTGATCGCACAAGTACAAAAGTCTTGTAGGAACAGCTGAAAATGATGGAAAGCTTATAAAGAAACATAACACGAATAACTCTTATTTAAAGTGGGAAGAGGAAATAAAGAAAGCAATTATAGAAAATTTGTGGAAAAGCCACTTCATGAAATCCATAAACCTAAAAAAGAAAACATAAGACATTGTTTATACTCGTGCATAGCAACTAAAACCTGGAACAAAATTCCTGTGGATGCTAAATCAACAGCTGTAAGCCACATTTTAAGCATACCTAAAAGAATACCTTTTCAGCTTCAGATTTTGTACTTGCCTTTCTCAAGGTTAAACAGACCCTTTTATTTTTTCTGCTATACTCTTTCTCTTCCACACTTCCCCTCTCTGTTTCATACTTCTCCCTCATTGACATAATCTGCCACACACCCACCATCTCTCTTACTCTTCTTGGCACCTACCCCTTTTTTCTCTTTTCTTTATACATCACGATCCTTAAATATTCTTTCACCCTCTTCTTCTCCACCTTCACTTGACCTTTCTTATCTTATAATATTCTTCATGCTGTCAAATGTTCTATTTTTTGACCTCCTGTACCTGATTACTTCTTTCTCCATAATATTCAAATATACTTGGATAATTATATCTGTCTATAGCTATCTATCTTTGGTTTACTATTGGAATTTCTAATAATCTTCGGTCAACCATTTAAAATGTCGACCCGAAATGCTGAATTTGAAATTCCAGAAAGTAAACCAAAGCAAAAATGAATAAATCGGCCACAGTGGTTTTATGTATTTGACATAGCAGGAGGTGACATCACTCACCTCCTGCTATGCACATTAATGTACTGTTGGGGCTACTCCCCCCTGCACCCCACACCCCCTGCACATTAAATATGCCAAGTCTGAGATTGCATTACAGTAAGGAAATGGAGTATATCCCTGTTCCTCACTGAACCGCACCCTTGCTGCACAATGCTGAACCGAAATTATTGACCTACACTACCCATTTGCTGTAGTGTAGTTGATCGATTTTGGGTCGACATTCTGCTGATTTGGAAACTGCAAGTTGACGACATGCTGGTCGACTGATGCAGTTTCCAAGTTTTGATAGTAAAACATATAGATGCATGTTTTTTTTTTTTTTTTTAACTTTTTTCCTTCTATTTATCTCACTGTATAATATATTGTAATATTTTCTTTTGTACAGCGATGTATACGTATACAATTTGTATTATGTCTTATGGAAAATTTCCCCCTGTGCCTCTGCTGAAAATGTGATTTATGCCCAGTTAGATTTTTCTAGTAATCCACTGTCAAATAAATAAATAGATAAATATGGTGTGTATTTCTCAATAGCAAAAGGGAGGTTTATAGTATTGTAATGAAGAAATGGCTTTATATAATGATAATATAGAGAGGATGACTGATTAGATGAGAAAACAGAAATCTGTCGTTAAGCTAAGAAGAAAGAGATAAATTCCCTTTTTGCTAGTTCATTTCAGAAGGAATTTGTTTATGAGCAAACTAATAGAGAAATCTGGGGTTTCGGCAACCCAAAATGTAAGATGAGAACTTAAGCAGTTAATTGAGATAAATGTATAACGGTAAAAAAGAGCGAAGGAGGGCATATAGAAGGTTAAGAAGTTAAGCAGTGGAGTGGTTCAGGAAATAGGTACATATTGTAGTGGTACAGGAAATAGGTACATATATAAAGTCAGAGAAATTGGACTTACCTTTTCTGTTTTATAAATGTTTGGAGGAATATTTAATTTGAGGTATTCTTGCAAGGTTTGCAACAATGGTAGCTGGAAAGAGAACACATGAAAAGGAGTTATTTAATCATTATCAAGTTTTTCATGGATGAGGAAATATGAAATATTAATAATTGGAGGCCTTGGGTAGTAACCAATACAGACTGCAAGTTGTTAATCAGTATATTGAAGTTAAGGGCAGTGATATTAGATTTAGAGGAATCTGAAGTGATTGGTGTAGGTAAGGGAATGAATATTTTAATCTGCTCCATATATTCAGTGACTAATGAAAGAGATCAAACGTAGGAAAGGAGGGTGATGGTGGTGGAAAATATTGCCAAAGCATTCAGTTATAGTTCACATAGTGTTAGGCCTGATATTTTGAAGTCTTTTGGTTTTGGGAAACAGTTTATATGTGTGATAAAATATATACACACAATATTTTGTATAATTCCTTGTGAGAAATGATACTTTGGGCAAAAGATAAAGATGAAAAATGAGGTAAGATAGGTGTTCTTAAAGTCCTTATTTGTTGCTATTATTGACTTTCTTGTACGTGAATTTAAGAGGTTGACTCTGGTGAGAGTGGACAACAGGATAAAGGTACATAGTCACGGTATTGTTTAGTTAGGCAAATAATATTTTTTGCTATTAAAGATGGGAAATGTATTTTATTTGTGATTATTTTATAGAAGATAATGGTCTGGTAGGGCTTCGGCTGCATCAAAGTACTTGTACAGGTTTTGGAGTAGTAACTGGAAAATGTGAATTTGTTTTTCTTTTACACAAAGAGGTAGGGATTAAGTTTTGGGAATTAATTTTAAAGGCATGTAAACATTTCTGAGATGAGGAAAATGTAAAGTGTGGAAGGTATATAGCATATCTTTAAAAGTTTATTTAATAAAACTAGTTATTTTGAGGAAAGTGAATTTTTTTGTTCTAGTATATCCAGTGACCAAGCAGTTCAAAGCTGAATGGGATTGATTTTTTTTATATGGGAGTTGCATTTAAAACCAATTATAGAGGGCATTTTGCATACCAAGGAAGTGTAGGGGGATTAAATGTGATAAAGCTATTATTTTGTTTATCATCTTTGCATTTAAGGGTGATAATTAAATAGTGTCAGGACAAGTTAGTTTACTTCATCAGTTCCTTAAAAGGAGCTTTTTGTCCTTTGTTAGAATTTAAAGGATAAGGAAGTATACAGAGATAGAAAGGGTCCAATATGACTATAGAGAAGAGTTATTATGGAAATGTGCAGTAAAATTACAGCTTGATGGTAAGTTAAGATACATTGGTTTTACTAGCAGGAACAGAATAGAATACAAGTTGGGTATTTGGGATTTTGTATGGAGGCTTTTCACTGGATTTTTTTTTGTGAAAGTTGACATGAAGTACAAAGTAGCAGAACAAAGGAATAACTAGGTTCTGAAAGGGATGTATGATGTAATATTTGGAGGAAAATCTTAGATTCCTCCACATGCCACTTTTGGGCTCAAAAAGCACCACTGCCTTCTTCCGCAGAGGTCATGACGAAGCTGGTAAGAAATTGTAGATGAAAATGGGAGACAATTCATGGTCACACTTGTTATTGGCTGCACCCACTGATGTATAACAGGGGGCACCTCATTTGTATGACTAGTGTCAAGGACAGATAAGTATATATACTGTTTTACAATGTTTTGACATTGCACTTTAAGGTGTGAAACATGGCTGTCATGTATCTGTTTACATGCTCTTACTAAAGCTTGCATTGCAGAGACTTCATTTCCATTGGGTGATCTGTGGAATTGCAAATATCGCCCTACAGTCATAGTGCTAACTAGATGCGCATTGCTGCCTGCAAGTGTCTTGGTGTCTGCACAATGTTGCAGTTAATTGGGCACACTATTTATGAAGCTGACATGATGAGCATATTGAGAGATTCAGAAACAATGATGAGGTTTGGCCTCGTTTATATAATCACTGCATCCAGACACCTGAATTTACATGGTATATGTGTGAGGGAAGGCATTTAGAACCATCACACCACAGAAAGTTCAAACACCACAAAAGGTGTAAAACAGAAGTCAGTGATTTTTTAAATTGAAAGAGGTTTTGATTTTTTTTCCAGAGAAATCTGGTGTCACATTTTCCATACTTTAGAAGAAGAAAATGTAATATATGATTATGTAACATCCAGAAGCTGACAAGATAGTTGTTTCATAAGTATGGACATGAAAAAGGTGCTTGTACAACAATTTGTGCAACTTCTTCAAGGTATGTGCTACTTTTTCAGTTTCAGTGTCTAAAGTATGGGTAATACTATTTGCAGTGGTAGTTGACTGTATGATGATATAGCTTTGACAAGACATTGATGGGTTATTGAACAACTTGAGTAAGAGGGATATTGCTTGGGTAAGGCAATTGTGGTGCTAAAAGATTGTTAGGCATAATGAGAAACACACACTTCACTAAATACTTGAACACATGGGGACACATTCAGACTAGTCTCAAACTGACAGTTGCTGTCAAACCATTTGCCGGCTTACTAGCTTATATGTATACCACATGTGTAAAACTATTTTTAACAATGAAAGGGACTGTTGCAGCTGTCATATTGTGGGTATGGTTGCTTAATAATGTCATATGGTTGACACTGAATAAACTGGAAGCATAAATGTCACTGTCAGAAAAAAGAGTAGCGTGGTATATGGAAAGGGGGGCAACAGTGTTGTGAGGTGTTTTTTGGGTAACTAACAAACAACATGGTGTAATGACTGTGATGTCCATGCCTACAGAGCAATACCTAAGAAAGCCTGCAGTGAGCAGGATGTTACTGGCAAGGGCTATTGGGACAATGCCTGGAATGATCTGGCGGTGGACAGTAATGCTGTTGGTGGCCAGGACTGTACATATGAAATGGCCTGCCACAGAGCCACCGACAATACTCATACATCTGAAAAATAAGCTCTCAACGTGGCACAGGAAGAAAGGTGGTTGGATGCTGGGCCAGTTTTAGAGGTACTTCTCAAGGAGATGGAGGAGTTTCTGGCCTCTTCTAGACAGAGCAGCAACTTGCTGAAGTAGCATCCAGTACCATTACCTGATCTAGTACCTCTGAAGAAGTCAAGGAGTGAAAAAAAAAGTTTGATTCCTGCTTTTGTTTCCTGATTTAAAATGTAGCAAAGCTTGAAACCACTTGCTACAATGTACATTTGTATTATTTGAAGTAAGTGGCTTGATACAGTTGCCATACCAGCCAGTAAGCACTTCAGCTTTAGCAGCACTCTGCAGTTACAGTATAGTCATTAATTTCTGCTTATTCATACTGGAATAAAGTCTTGTCAGCAACGGATGATCAAGCCTCCTAAAATCTTGTGGCTGGGATGGATGCCCCTTCACATAACCCTGGCTATGTCTCTTGTGATGGAACTTCACTGGGCATCAAGAGTATCTACTGAAGATGCCCCAGGCATGTAGAGCTCTTCCTCTGTAATAGTAGTTGTAAGTCCTCCTGATCTATTGCACTCTGGACAAGTTATTAAATTTTTCTGATTTGGGTTATAATAGAACACCAGAAATTCCAACTGCATAACCATCTGTACAAGGTATGCTGTTTAAATATTTTGTTTTCAAATGATAGTATTATTGCATCTGACTTTCATGTGTACTTCTTATGCTGGATCATACAAAGGGTATTGTGCTTTGCCCTGTTCATAGGTGATTTTCAGGCACAACCGCTATACTACTGGCACTGCCTGATGTTGGATCTTATGGCTCTGATGATGATAACGTGGATGAGCTGGCACAATCAAGGAGTACAGTGTTTGTGTATGTCAGACTCAGGAAATGTGACTACTGCATACTGTACACAGACCATGGACACCTGTTTGCCTGTTGATAGCACACAGGGAAGATCAGTTACATGGAACATTAGCAATAAAGGGCCCCCTACTAGATGCATGTCACAGTTGGCTTTTAGCCCAATTAGGTGGGGAGGTACACTCAGCAGGGAGGCTGGGTACTGGTGATCAGTGGACACATGCTTCCCCCCTCTCCATCTAAAGCTTGTGTGCCAGTTGCAGAAACCCAGTGTATATTCAGGGCCATCAGAGAGGTCAAGGCTACTACCACCACAACCACGGTGAAGTTATTAAAGCTGATACAGAGTATGCAAGATGACCTAAAGGAGTGCATATCTTGTATGTGTTTTTGGTTTGATGGACTAAATTATTTGGATAACCGAATGTTCCATATTCTCTCAAGCTGGTCTTCCTCACCATCACAAAGCCATTCCACCACTGCTTCCAGAGGTGGTGGCCATCATGACCATGGATGTTTTAGATCATGCTCATGTAGAGCTAGTATTTCCACAACTACATATCTGTTGTGTAGGTGTCCGGCCAAGAGAGGACATCCACGGGTTTGACAGTTGTCACAGTAACATATCTTGTAATGGATGCTAATCACAGGCTCCAAGCATGCCGACGTCCAGCCAGGGCTCTGGTACAATCAGTGCAACTCTTTTTAGAACCAGCTCTCATCATTGGCAGGTGTCATGCATAGGATGTTCAAGTCTCAATCATGCATGTCCTAGACTTGTCTAGTAGAGCTATCCTTAGTACAACTGCTGTTGAGATTGTGTACCAGCAGATACTCACACCACCATAGCACCCAGAACATTACACCCACTTCCAGTTACACTGGGCCTTCAAAAGCCTTTTATGTTAATGCCCCCCCCACTCAAAGCTAATACATACAGCTGTACTCTGTCCTTCACATGAGCAAAAGATAATTGTGCCCTGCCCTTTGTACATTGTTACTTGGTTGCATATGTCTGATGCTCAGTGCAGCCAGCCTTTGTATGGGTAATCAGAGCCTGGGTTTGGTTTTGCATGCATCACTTGTACTGTAGTGCATCTGCTTTTCTCTGCTTAGCTATCGGTCAAAGTTATGCACAAGCAGCTACCTCTTTGTTAGTGTCACAGCATTCTATGTCTACCTCCAGCTACAATGATCACCCACTGCTGCTGTCTCTTCCACTGACTCCGCCTCACTGGCTGATGCACTGGGGACTGCCTCCACCTCACCCCCATTGTAACTATCTCCAAACTATCATATTGGGTAACACTACACATATTGAAAATGTTTTTGTACTCGTGCCAGAGTCATACTATAGAGCACTACAGGATAAATCCAGAGAGTGAAAGCAGCCTTACCATAGGCATTTCTGGAGGGGAGATGACAAGACTGGTTTGTAAAGGCTGCTCCTCGGAATACCTTGTCAGCATTTAGCATGGCTGCAGAGAAAGTCCACCATGTTGCTGCATATCTTCATTCTAATGCACCATGGTGGGGCTATCTCTGAATCAGAAATTGTTACTGTGAGATGTATAGCCCCCATATACCATACAATAACTTTTCTGAATCTAGGCCAAGGTATAATGCCAGTTTTGATCAGACTGTAATATGCAAACAGATTATGTGGTAAAATAAATCAATCTATAATTGGATAATGCTATTTATTTTCACATCATTCTATACAAAGAAATGGTTGAGTAAATAATAGAATGGATGGAGGATCAGACAAATGTGAAGAAAGTACCACAGACAGAAAAATGGAGGGGGACCTAAAAGTTCTAATCAAGGAGTTTAATTTTGATGTACAAAAAAGAAGATAGTCGATTCTGGTACAGAAGTAGAATGGAAGGAGATAGAAGGAGGATTTTCCACAACAGGGAAGATTACAAGTAAGAAGAAAAAGAAAAATGGAGCATGGATGAAAAAAGGAAGAAATGACATGTCTTTAATTTATTGTTAATGTTGTGAAACTATGGAATAGTGCAGAAACTAATGTAAGAGGTCAGACTGCAATACAGTTTTATGTCAAGACATATCAGTTTTAGAATATACAGCTTTAGAAGGACATCAGTTGTCATTTCATCTTATAGATCATTCTAGAGTACTTGTATGAAGTAAGAAAGATTGACTGAAAATTACAGATGACAAGATTATTACATCAGGAAAAGAAATTTGTTGTATCAAAAGAAGTAAAACTAAATACAGAATTGTTATACACCAGGAAATTTCAAAGGTACAGTGAGATAAGTTAAGGGATTAGGTAACTGCAGATGGAAATTATAAAGTTGTGTTCATGTAATATAAGACTCAAAAGGAGAAAGTAGATGTGATGGAGTTACTCTAAACAGAGTTTTTTTCAAAGGTAGTGTATTAACTGCAACACATACCTCTCAACCTCTTAGCACAAGAAATCTGGACAAAGCCATAAATAATGGGGGAATGGCCCAAAACTAGGGGCATATTTTAAATATTGCTTTGATAGCTTAGAAAGTTGATAGAATAACAGAGTTTACATTAGGATGAATTTTCTAAAGGGTATGAAGTTTGAAACTCAAATGTCTGCCATGATTTTTTGGGATTCACTCCTCAATAATTTGCCAGAAAACTAAAAGTTTTAAGGCACAGACCAGAAATATGAAGCAAACATCTGGACATTCTGCAAAAATCTTGACAGTTTTGATGTATGCTGAAACAAACCATGTTTTAGGGATTGAGAGTTTTTGGGGCAGAAGGTTGTTAAACCTTAATTACAAAGGTTTCTGAACATATGGAATTAGGATGTTATACAGGAAAGAAAGAGGTTAAGACTGACGCACAAATGTTAGAATAAGAGGAGTTTACAGAAAGTGTGGATAGAATAAGAAGAGTTTAAAGAAAGTGTGGCTAGGTTATTAAATAATCATAAAGGTATGAATCTTTCTTAGGTTTCATGGGTAAATGTGGGTTAGCTTTAAAAATATGTTGAGAAAATGTCTTTCTAAAATTAAAGGGAAACTTTGAGAAGAAGAAGAAGAGAAAATATTAAATAGCTATACAAGTCTGTAGAACAAAATAATTAAGAGGCAGAAGGAATATTGCTGTTGAAGGCTAGAAAAGATTGGTAAGAAGACCATTATAGAGGAAAGTGAATTTCTTTACAAGGCAAGGGGGGGGGGGGCAAGAAATGGAAACATATATATATATATATATATATATATATATATATATATATATATATATATGATTGTATGATGAGGAAGAGACTGTAATAAAGGAAAGGGTCAGATCATGATGTTTGTAAAAGCGTATATAAAATAAACTTTGAAGAAGAGGTAGATTTGACTGACAAAGGGTAGAAGTGTATGGATTAAGACATAAATTGTTGGATTGTAGTGGATGGCTAACAGAAAATATTATAAAAGACTAAAGTGAATGGATTCTCAGCAATTTGTATGAATTTAGTGATGAAGATGGTATTCAAAAACTGAAAATTGTACAACAGAAAATCTGTGTTAGCATGGTGCTGGCTGTTTTAATGTATGATGAAGATAATATGGTATTAATGATTAAAATGGGAAAAATTTAGAGAGAATATTGGGGGTGGTTAGAGAATAATGGAAAATGTTGGTGTTAGAGGTGACATCAGTAAAAGGGGTAAGCATATACTAAATAGTAAAATATGGAATATAGATGAAAAAACAATTTTGTTTTTGATATGGTGTTTGGAAAAGGTATAATATTGAAGGAAATGTTAACATGAAAAACATGGGTACAAAAAAATGAAAAACATGGGTCCATGTTGAAATTGCAAGATCTGCTTTTATCATCCTAAGAATACCAAAAATGCAAACAAGTCAAAATGTGTCAAGTCCTGGACTTCAGTACCTTAGAGTGATCCTCTTTGTAGTGATTTCAGAGTTAATATATAAATATATGTGTGGGGGTGCAGTGAGACAAAGCCTCCCCCAAAAATATTTTAATGACACTGCAGTGAGTTTTGAGATTTGCTGACTTTATTGACAATTTGCATTTTATTGTTGGGTGTTGCAGGGCTCACAATAACTGGAACATACTTTCCTTAATGAGTCAAAAACATGGACTCTTATAGAACCATAGTAAGTATAAAAAAACATAGAATGATGGAAACCATATTATGAGTGGAAAGTTACACAGCCTGGATGTTGTATATCTGAAGAGCTGGGAAAAACAGTGTTGGAATTTCTTTCAGGATTTTATGGAAATCTAGGCTGAATCCTTGGAAATGGTTGCAAAAGCAAAAAAGTATGAGATATGGAAGGGATGTAAAAAGATGACAAAATGAGGGCTGCATCAAAGAAACAGTAAATCAGAAGAAAATGGAAATGATGCTGTAAATGGCTGTAGAATTAGACAAAGGTAGTTTTAATGAATGGTGGGAGAGCCTTTTTTGGAAGATGGCTGGACTGTACAAAGGAAAGAAAGCTAGCAAAACAATGAACAAAGATATAAAATAGAGAAAAGCAAGCATTCGATTTTTTGAGGTTTACACAATTAAAGTTGTTTGAAAAATTCAGATGATGGACAAAGTTTTAGAAGAAAGTTATTGAGATGGCTGAGATGTAATTATATAAAAATCTGACAGCATATATTGCTGTAATGTGAGACAATAAATGATATTTTGGAAGTGATGACAATCATAAAAAAGTAATTTTATAAATGTTGTGGTTGAAATAATCAAAATGAGGTGTGTAAATAAGTAAAGATAAGCATCCAAATGTACTGCCACCAATTCAGGCAGACAGCAGGATCTCCATTTACTGTTTCCCTCTGCTTATGCTGCACTACAGTGTCAGCATTGAGGCATGAATGCAGACACCTGATACTGAGGTGGAATCCATAGCCTTTTGATCTTCTCAGCATCCGAAATGAGCATGTTACATACTGAACCACTGACACCGTCAGCAGTGAATGCTTTCGCCTAAGTATAAGAGGAAGTGACCTGCAACAGTTTTTGCCTCTAATTGTTTTTTTTCCTTTTGGTTCTTATTTCAGTTTTATTTAGGTTTTTGTTTTATTTGCTATTTTGAGTGTTGAATAAGTCCCTGCTTAAATAAAAATTCTGTTGTTACTTCTATATAAATAATGTCCAAACACACTAAGCAACAATAGGCAAGTCAGTGTATACAACATATGTATTAGAAAATGTATTTCTAGCACGCTGTGTCTTTTTAAATAAGTTAATTGAACAATTGATTTTATCACATGATTACTATTTAAGTAAGTGTTTGAGTTTTGGAAAAGTTTTACAGTCTGAGGAAGCAGATGTGAAAACGCTTACCGAATAAACGTTTTTCATTTTTACCTTTAATACAGTCATACTGGATTTTTGTCAAGCCGGTGGTTGCCTATTGCTGCTTAGTGTGTTTGGACATTATTTATACAGGCTTTGTGGAAGCACAGAGGCATTTACTCTGTCGAGTGTGGCTTTATACGTTATTGTTACTTCTACATGTTGAATATCTTTGAGGACCTATTGCTTAGATGCTAACCAAAATGCAAGTAATTATCTTTCATGTTTTTTTTTTATAATATCAACAAGCTGTGGACTTTTATATGTTTCTGTGTTTTTAATAAAGTTGTCAAAAAATTATAGGTACACAGTACAGTGCAATGACAAAGTCTGTGTGTGTGTGTGTGTGTGTGTGTGTATGCGTGCGTCTGTGTGTGTGTGTGTGTGTGTGTGTGTGGCTGTGTATACATGTGTGTGTATGTGTGTATTCCATACAGTCTAAGTGAGTAGTTTAAGAAACACAAAAAAAGCAGTGGAGAGCCTTTCTGGAGTCCAGCACTGCAGGTGTGAGATTTCTGGTGCACTACAGCAATCCTGTGAGCACAATGAACAGGGAATAAAGCAGTTTTGTTGCTGTAGGTACCTTGTGAAGAGATGGCAAATTGCAAGAAGTATAATCGAGAATTTTCTGTATTTAACTGTTTGCTTTGGCTATTTGTTCTTGTTCTTCTGGTTGTGCCCCTAGTTTGACATCAGGGTGCTTACAGGTGATGACAGTGAGTGTTGGATTGTTGTACTATTCCACTATGAAGGTTAACATATCGCTCCTAACTAGTTTAATAATTATTAATGAAGGCTATGTTTGGAGTCCTGCTTTTTTTTTTTAACAATTTAGGATTAAGTCTCTATCCACACACAGTTCAGTACAGGCTAATACTGAGCTGTTTAGTGTACTTTCTAAATACTACCCACAGAAGCCAAATCTGTGCAAGTAAAAATTGAAAGTAAAGGCAGAGCATTTGCTTATGTTTCCTTAGCTATACAGCATGATATATGGGCTGGAGACTTCAAGAGGGTGAGCTTACATGACATACAGGAGGAAAGGACAACAAAATAGTCAGTAATGGTGGATGTCATTTCTGCATATAAAGCAGCACAAAAACCCAGGCACGGCATGCCTAGAAGTCAGGTAGAACAAAGGAGGAGTCCATTTCTTATAAGAGAAAGATTACTAATAATGTACCTTCAGATACAAATATGTTAGGAAAACATTAGGGTGAGATGAACTAGATTACGGGAAACATTGGTTGGGGTCATTGCCTCACATGAAGGGCAGTGCTGAACTTATAGAAAATTAAAGATAATAATTAGTGTCTTGGAAGGAATAACGTATGGTAGAGTTACTGGAGTCTTTTGACTGGTTAGCCTAGTGGCTGAATTTGGGGCTTCTGATTACACAAAGATTTGGGGATCCATCCTCCTTTAGGATCATCATCTCTGTAGAGTTTGTACAATCACCCATGTTTGTGTGTTCTATCACCAGGTACTTTTGATTAATAAATAAATTGTATTGATACCAAAGCTGGTAATATGAAGTTTATGAGCTGGAGCTGAGAAGCAAAAGTACCCAGCAGAGGCAAAACATAGGGATTTGGGGTAGGTAGCACAGTGACATAGAAAGCACAAGGGATTGGTAATGTTTGTTGTTTCATAGGTAAGAAATTTGTGAACCATTCAGAAGGGTGTGCTACCCTTTGAAGGAAAACTAGATGAGGATTTTAAGCATAATAATGGCTCTCCAAGATTGTGGTGCTAAATATAAATGTGCACATTTCATTTTACCTAGTGTATAGTTTTGTCTTGCTCATTTCCTTAGCACTGCTAGTCAGAAGAAGGCCAGACACCAGACTGAGAGTCACAACTCATTTATAAGTGGATGGGCAAGCTTGTTCTAGAAGTAACTACTGCACACTGTAAATGCTTTCAGTTGTACATTGAATTTATCGGTTGTCCTCTCTGGGTCAAAGTGAAAAGGAAAGGATATGAAGAAGCCATAGCCTTTGATATTGAAAGAATGGTACTGTCTGAGCAGGGGGGGGGGGGACTATCCAGATAAAGCAACTACCATGCCCCGAAGTAACCTACTTAGTCTTGGTATGGTGGCAAAACCCAAGCTTTTAGGAAGAATATGATGGTCATGTGCTTAAAGTGCTGTACCTGACTGAACCACACTTTCTCCATATGATGCTGCTGTTTTTGAGGTTTACATTTGCCTGAGTTGCATTGATGATGGAGATGACTGTATTAAAATCATGTGCATAGGTGGTTAAGGCCACAGCAGGGTAGGTATGGGGGGGTTGCCCCTAAATAAAATGTTGCAGATCGGAACCCATTCTAATCTTACTACTTTTGCCACATATTTTGGTTAAAGTATTTTAAGCTTTTGACACAGAGTATGGCTTTTGTCTTATTGAAAAAAGCATTTGGTCCAAAACTTTCCCTTTTTATTTCTTTTAGTAGTTTTTAATTGCAATAGGTGTGCTCTCATTTGGTTTTGTTCATGAAATTAGTCACTGATCCCTTTGTTCAGAAGCCATTCCCATGTCATATAAATCTTTTACACCCAGAATAGTTGATAAAAAAAAAAAGAAAGAAAAACACGAGACATCCACAGAGCCAGATCATTGGCACACAGTACTGACCAAAGATTAGGTGCCTTTCAGATCAGGAAGTTGTTAATTTAGGCAGAAATGGCAAGAGACTCAGAACTGAATGTTGTGGGATCCTGATTGAAGGGGAGGTGATAAAATAAGTGGATTTTGTTAACATCCTGGCAATGTTCTATGTAATAAATAATTGTTATACTACTTCAAGATGTGTTTGATATAGATGCCATATCAAGATAAATCAATAAGCAAAACAGAATAAGGAATGATGTCAAAGACCTTTGGGAGATCTACCAAGGGAACCTCTGTTATAGTCTTCCAGTCCATTCCATAGCCTAAATTTTATATATTTAATAGGGCAGTATCTGCACAATTCACTTTTCCGAACCCATTTTTAGCTTTGTTTAACTGGTCTTGGGAATCATGTTATTTTAACTGGCCTTTGACTTTTTTTCTGTAAAGGCTTGGAAATGGGTGAAAGGATGGGAATGGATGTATACTCAATAATACAACTTGTCCCTCTGCTTGGGGAACAGAACATCAGCTACCTTTTCTCAAAACCCTGGGTAGGTTCTAGAAACACTGACACACTGAAGTTATACAAAAGGGGATATTATTATAAACATGGAGTAAAGCCTGTTCATCCTATGATTGCAGTTTAGTACCCACCTTAGTCAGATGGACATGCAGTCTTTTCTTAGTAAGACATGGAGGCCAGCTGAGCTGCCATGTAGTCCTGTCCTAGTTATTTATACCTTACAGCTTTAGCTGCAATTAGCCAATTTAACCAGTCTGGGAGAAGTGGTACATGTCACAAAATGTTAAATACATCATGATGTTATTCACAGTGTGTTACTATTATAGTTAGCTAGTACAAGAAGGCATCATAGCTATTACCTTAAAATCTGTGGGTCTATATTACAATGTCGAACTGAAACAAGTTTGAATGTTGTAATATTGAATCCTAAAGTCCGAAAGTGGAAAATAATTAAGCCACGGCACATCAACTTTTTTCCCAGGGAAAAAAATCGGTGGGCCATTTTTGTGGCTTTGCTATTTCCTCCACTGTGGTGCGATCTTGGAGTTGGTATATTTAAGTAGGGGGTGTGTGTGGGGCAGTTTAGGTTTAAGGCTGTTTTTTTGTCACGGAACAGCAATTTTTTTCCCCTGGGAAAAAAATCACTGTTCTGTGCTTTCGGATTTGTTGGGTTTTGGATACAATGGTTCGATATTACAATGATCGAACTTTTGTAAGTTCGGCGTTGTGATATAGACCCAAAATCTGCTTATACTTTAGGATTATGGTTCTAATATTCCCTACTTGAATTTTATAATCTCCAGTGTAAGGAAAAAACATTGGGTCCAGAGTAAGGAAAAAGAAATGGATAGTGCTAAAGATGAAACATATTAAAGATTGCTGTCTGATGTAGAGTTTTAAGCATTCAGAAAATGTATTACTAATTAATTTTCCCTGCTAATGGGTCCCAGTGTATAGGTGTAGCACTAGTTAAGATCTTCTTGAATTTGTGATATCCTAAACACTTATTTAATGATCTGAATTTTCTAACAGTCTGCAGAGTAAAGTAACATCATCTAACCCTGTAGATTCATGATCCCTGTTTTGGAAAGTCTTCTTCATTTGTTGTCAAACTAACCTAGATTCACAGAATACAGAATTCTTTGGACATCCTTAGTCAAATTTATAAGAATTTAACAAATGGGAATAGTGCAGAATTTCAAATAATTGTTGTTGAGTATTGATGCAGCATTAGTGGTAAAGGTGACCATGAAGTTGGAATGTATAAGTGTGGTGGGAGACAGAGTGCTCATAATCGGATTTGATGAGCAGCAGAGATTTTATGTTTTACAGTACGTACTGTCAGACAACTGTCTTTTGGAAAAACATTTGTGCACTTTTGTTTCCTTAAGCAATGGCTACCTAAATTAGTTTGATGAATTAAGGTACTGTGCAACTACATTAATGTGTATTCAAATTTATGATTACACACACGTTTGTACCATTTAAAGGTTTATCTTGATTATATTAACCAGTGTTTATGTTCTAATGTAGTCTACCTGGATGACCGCTGTGGCATGCCTATTGAGCAGCATTTCAATGATTCTGTTGCCAAAGTGGCATGATTCATGCTATTGTCCTGTGATGCCTTAATTGTTGCTAAAGCATGTCTGTCATCATGTTTTCAAACCAAGTAGTTTGTGACTCCAAGTGCTGTCACATGTTCTGTTGTGTTGGCACTGAACCATATCACATCACTAATATAAATCCAGTTTAAACACATATATCAAAATAAGTTGCTTTGGGTACCACATTGCCAGTGGTAATGCCTTATCAAACAGCTTTGTAGATCATAATTACAATCTAGGTATCCCACATCAAACTCTGTACTATTGAAGGTAATAGAACTAAACTTGTACCTATTCAAGAAGAGGGGTGGGCAGGGAGAATGATCTTGAGTGGATGATGCCAGCTTGCAGAGAGACTGTTAGGCTGAAGGATTGATTATACCTAGTGTTGGCTGGGTGTATCACCTACCTACGGTGGCCATGATAATAATATCCATTTGTTAATGAGGTAGGCCCACTGACACATACATTCTCTTTTCAGGGGTGACCCATGAGCAATGTCTCCTTAAGCAACAGTAGGTTAATGAGGCTGAGGGAATCAAACCCTATACCACAAGTGCTATAGCTCACAGCCTTAACCTTCTGCCCCATCTGCAAGAATTAACAATGGCTGCCTAATCTAGTTTTGATGAATTTTGGTAGCTCATGCTCCATTGAGTAAGGACCTTCCTGAGTACTTCTCAACCTGGAAACATCAAAA
Organism: Protopterus annectens; assembly: GCF_019279795.1. Taxonomy (NCBI): domain Eukaryota; kingdom Metazoa; phylum Chordata; order Ceratodontiformes; family Protopteridae; genus Protopterus; species Protopterus annectens. Next base: position 545,850,492 of record NC_056749.1, read on the forward strand.
ATCTGGACAAAGGCCCATGAAAAGTAGGTACAACTGGCCAAAAATTGGGATGCTGATTACCATAAAATTTGCATACATAATCATGTAACCCCGTCCACTAAAATGGAATTATGGGATACCCACACGAAGATTGAAGTCACTAAATAATAATAATTAATAATGGCAGACATTTGAATTTCAGACTTCATACCCCTCAGAAAATACTTAATCCAAAACCTGTTATTCTATCAACTATCTGAGTTTACAGGTGCTATGTTTTTGGAAACATTAAAGTTCATTGCTTTTTAAGGTGACACCAAATGTTTTTATATATTCATATATATATTTTTAATTTTACAAGAGGGTACGTGAGTTTTAGGAATAACTGTTGTTTTTAATTGATCATTGTTTAATAAGCATAGGAAATTTTCATCAAGGGAGGCATTATTGTATTTAAACAAGCTGTTAAGATATAAAAGTAGTTCTGATGAAGTTTTGTTTCTATTGAAAATGAATGAAAATGCTTAACTTTGTCATTATTATTATATTTTAATGTTTAATAAAGTGGTATTGGAATTAGTTTGCACATTGTATTTGGAGTCAAGTCTCTTGAAGTACCAAAATATTGCAAACTATCTGCTGCAAAATGTGGAAGAGTTGCTTGGCTGGCAAGAGATAGAAAATACAGTTGGTAACTTAGACTAGATTGTAAACATCTTTTTTTAAAATAAAGTTGAAAATTTTAAAGTGCAATTAAAAAAAGCATGTAATAGAACACTAAATGTTTATGATCAAATGATTTTATTGCCAAGTGATGTATGCAAGGACCATATGTTTGTTTTACCTATTTATTGAGTGTTCCTCTTGTTGGCAAAAACATCTGACGAAGTCTGCTGAGGATGAAATAACTTACTATGATTTTATTTTCTAATCCAATTTAAGGTGGCCATTTTTTTCTAATTTTTATTTTTCATTTTAAATTATAAGCCATTTTTGAGTTTTTGGTGGTTCAGCTCTTGTGTTGGATAATTTATTTTTATGGTAGTTCCAAGAAGCGCTTCAAGTCAAGGTGAAGGAAGTGTTGCTATTCTTCCATCTGGTTTTAAGTGTTACTTGTAATTATTTAGGCCCTTTCCTTGTATATGGAGAATCCAGTGGGACAACTGTGCCTCCTACCACCTAACATAATACTTTAACAATAGAGATGCAAGATGATGTGATGGAAATATTCTTTATAGTATTTTTGCTCTCTTCAGTAATCCATTTGACTACTCCAGGGTGAAGAGAATTGGAATGAAAATGCACCAATACCAGAGACTTTTTCCACCCTTGAAAAAGAACTACTTAAACTGAAGTGCCTAAAATGGGATACACTATTTTTGAGCAATGGTTTATGATAACAGCAAATCCTAAGAGACTTATGGATTGCTAAGTTTACATTTGGTGAAAAAAGTTTCATTTAATTATAGAAGCTGCTGAATATTAAAATGGTAAAGGCATATATGGAGATGCTCATCTTATTTAACAAATCAGAAATGCAATGGTTTCAGGATGAAGTATAAGAAATGTATGTCAACTTAAAATTAAGGACTTCTTTGACACAAAAATGCAACTGATGCAAGAAAGAAATCATATCAGGTACCATAAGGCAGTCTCTATCTGCACCTAATGTAATGAACAATTTAAAAATACCCCCCATAGTGGAATACCCATAAAACTAAATTATATAACAAAAAAAGGCATTGTTTTATGCTTCTACATATGTTAAGCATATATTTAAGCAAACTAGTAAATAGCTTAATGGAGTTAAGAAGTTCCAAGCTGAGGGGGAGCATAAAATAGCCACTAAAACCAAAAATAAGTATAACATTGTCTTTAAGTATGTCAGGAAGTTAAAATAACTGATACTCAACAATGTCAATCCAAAATAATACTGCTCTTTCTGAAAAGGTCATAATTTAGATGAGACGTTTAATTCAGATTTTACTACACATACCATTATAACTACTCTATAGATTTCATAATCCTAGATAATCCCTACAACTCCTTTAATTTCAAATTCTCTCATCCTCTCAAAAGCTGCCACCACCTCATCCATGGGTCCTGATAATATGGAAGATTGCATGATTATCAGTGGCTAATATGGCCTACCTAAATCCCAACTTATCCTCTTTAATCTAAACCTCTCTATAGCCATTATAATGGTGCCATACAAAGGTTATACAAGCGGGCCCGAGCATGGACCCTATTAATTAAAGACCTATTAGTCTCATTAGCTGATATGTAAAGCTTTAGAACATATTATTGCATATATCATTAATCTGAACATTAAAAACTCAGGGGATAGTGGATATGCAATACATGCAATGCAGCTGGACTTGGTCAAGGCCTTTGACATTATTTCCCATGCATGCATTATTGACAGACACTTAAATCTGAGTACAAATCCCTATGTTACTACATACATGCAGATGTTTCAAGCACGGGCATTAATGGCTTTCTAGCTTGCCAATATACCAAAACACTTGTTCCCATAATAAAGGTCCAGACTGTTCTTAAAATTATCTAAACTAGTAGTTGCTTTAATGTAAATTGGTAGTCTGTTCCAAGCATCAGCTACTCTGTCAGAGAACCAATTATTACATTTCTCATTCCTATAGAATCTTCTGCATAGGTTGTCTGATGACTCTCTTGTACTTTTTGATAACCCCAAACATTCCCAGAGGTAGTTGTCCCTAAATGCCCTATATACCTGAATAAGATCTCTGACATATCTGTAAGAGACCTTGTACAAGTTCAGATATTTTAGTCTTTCATAATAACTTAAATGTTCACATCTATGGATGCCCTTAGTATATTTTCGCTGTACTCTTTCCAGTTTATTCATGCTTGTTTTCCTATAGGGTTTCCATATTGTTATTCCATACTCAAGTTTGGGTCTAATGTAACTAACAAACAATGAATTCATTATGTTTGATTTCCTAGACTTTATAAATCTTTTTATACAACCTATAGTTCTATAACTATCATTAGCCAATTGGTTGATATGATTAGAAAAACTCATAGCTGAATCTACCCATATACCCAGGTCCTTAAATGAGTCTACAGTTACAATCAGTGTGTGCTGTATTAAATATTCACCTTTCAGTTTGTCTCCTAAATCTCATATGCTTAGTCTTTGATGTATTTATCAACATATTATTCTCCTGTGCCCAATGGTCAATTTACTCAAATTATTTTGCAGACATGCCTTATCTGTAACACTTGTGATCGGTTTACCCAATTTTAGGTAATCAGCCTATAGACTGTAGAACACCTCAGATGAAAAAGTAAGGTCTGAAAGATACAATCTAAACAAGTAAGGGTCTAGGAAAGAGCCCTGTAGGACACCTTGACTGTAACCAAGGATTTCACCTGTCCATTCTGTGTGTGATACTTGCCATGTCCTATTTGTAAGCCATGCAATTATCCATCTTACCAACAGTACATCAATACCTAGTTGTACTGATTTATTGATCAATGTTTTGTGTATGACCCTGTCAAATGCTGAAGTTAAATCTATATAAATCACATCACAGCACCATTTTCATTCATAGCTGTTATTATATTGTTATAGAACATACGTTACAGGTGGTAATATATCTATTTTCAACATATGCATGCTGCTATATGGTTTCAAGTACCAACCTATCCAGTTCTGACAATAACTTATCCAGTATTACCTTCTCCATTATTTTTCCACAACATGAAAGTAGACTTAAGGGTCTATATGATTCTGGATTTGTCCTACTCCCCTTTCCCTTAAAGACAGGTTTAATAAGTGCATGTCTCCAATCTTGAGAAATCTCCCCATATTTATATGACCTAGTGAATAATAGAAATAATGGCAGTGTAAATTCTTGCTGAAGTGTTCTAAAGTCATTGTCACTTATTCCGTCTCCTCCATGCGCTTTGTTTGGATCCAGTTTGCACAATTCATTTTCAATATAATCTAATTTGACTCCAGTATCTGGAGTTACCTTGATGTCATTAGGACAACTTACCACCCCTTTTGTGGAGCCAAACTGTTTTGCATAAGATTTTGTAAATATATTTAAAATCTGTTGTGTCTGAGAATAAATTTTAGAATTTGCACACAGTTTATCAGTTTGTGTATCTTTACTCCTTCCACATCTTATGTATCTATAAAAAGGTTTCCTATTATGCTCAGTATCTTTATATAAATTTTCTTAAAATTTTTCTTGATCTTGTCTAAGACTATGCTTAATCTGTTTGTCCAGCTTGTTTATTTCAGTTTTCAAAGTTGTAGTTTGACCTCTCTTCCATTTCTTATATTCTTTTGTCTCTTACCTTAATCGGGTATCTTGTTCTTATGGAAATACACCCCCTGATGTTGTGTGCCTAGATCCTGATGTTAAACATTTTTTTGACTTTTTGCACTCAAACAATTTCTCTTTCAAAGCTTTCCACATTCCATCTGCATTTTTCCACTGAACACCTCATTCCAGTTAGTTTTATATAGTAACTGTTTTGCTTCCCTATAATCTGTAATTAACCTTCTGTGCATTGACTTAGATTTTAGTTTAGCAGAATTATCTAGCAACAAATTAACCTTAATAACCCCATGATCACTGCACATCAATGGTGGTAAAACTTGACTTGAAGTTACAGTATTTTCTTTGGGAACACAAACAATATCTAGTATATTCAGTCCCCTGGTAGGTTTTTTACAACCTGAAGCATTTGTTGTTCCTGAATATACTCTTGTGAATAATTTATTTATTAATGTTGTTGAATCAGTATTATTCCAGTCTGTTTCTGGTAAATTTAAGTCCCCAGCTAATATTATTCTTCCCTCCTGTGTTTCATGTAAGAAATGTATGAATTCCTCTAGGTCATCTGCACTTGACTTTGGTGGTCTGTACACTCCAACAATTGTTATATGTCCCAGGGTTGTCTTTACTGTCACAGTTACACAGTCTATAGTATTGGTGTTATCATTTAACATGTCACAATCACAGGTCTCATAGCTATCTTTAATCCCTAGCATAACACCGCCACCTGATTTTTTGTTAGAATGTCTGTTACAGTAAAAACATTTATACCCAGTCAGAACTGGTTTCCAGTCATTGTTCTTTAACCATGTTTCACAGACAATAACATCATCAATCTTGTGAAAACGTAGCAAATTTTCTAATAAAAAAACTTAGTTGTTAATGCTAGGAGCATTAATAATAATCAGAGATGCATCAAAAGTTGCTATCTGTGAACTGTTACATTTTTGACCTGGCAAAAATCCTGGCTAATGTTTGTCAAATATTGCAAAATATCTGCTGCAAAAATTCTCTTCCCTGGTCTAGACAAATGCACACCATCCTGTCTGAACATGTGTGCCCAAAAGAAGGCTTGGATGTTCTACGCATTTCCATTTTCTAAAACAGGACATTTTTTCCATGTAGGTGTTTATCCAAAAAATCTTTTCATTCACAGTGACCTGACTATCCTTTCTACAGGGGATTTGTGAAAAATATGTCCTAACACCAGTACAAGCTACACTATCTAGGAGGGCTGTCAGTTCCCAACTAACAGTCAGAGAGTCTTTGTTGGTGACATTGTTTGTACCAACATGAATAAAAACAGATCCATACTTCCTTACATTAAGATGTTTCAAGGCTTGTTTCACATCTTCCATTTTTGCTCTTGACAAGCATAACACTACTCAATGCTCATTATCCTCTCTGCAAATATTAGTATCAGTTCCTCTAATAACTGAATCTCCAATTACAAGAATATCTTTGCTGACCATCTTTGAAGAATCTTCAGCTTCTAATAGTCATTTCTGCTCTATCATTTGTTACGAAGGATAGATCTTCATCACTATTAGTCTTATTAATTCCACTGTTTTCATTGCGTATTGAATTCAGCTGGCATTCTAAATCCAGAGCTTGCGCTATGTAGTTAACATATGTCTTTCTCTTTTTTTTTTACAGTAATGTTCTTCAATCCTTCCACGTTCAGTTTTGATTTTTTTCCTTTTTACCTGCCCTTTGCCTCTTTTTTCTACCTTTTCCATTGGAAAGGTGATGCCTTTTTCTGTAGACTGAGGGTTTTCTGATAGACAGATATCTTCATTCCGTGTCACCAGTATGTTACATAACAAAGCAGAATCCTTTTTACTACATATTCTCTTTCCTTTACAGTCATTAGTCAGTTTCTTTTTCTTCCTGGTTATTTGTTGAGAACTTCTTCCTTTCTTTATTTTTTTTGTTTACCTCTAAACAAACTGTATCCTCAGATTGCTGAGTACTTGCATCCATAATTCCATAGTTCTCGGGGGCATCATCATGTTTCACAGGGGTTGAATGTTCTTTGCAGAAAATAGATGCATCATTTCCAAAATCTGTTCTGTTTTTGCCTAACATTATTTAGTTCATCAGTCCAGTCATTAATATATGATACAACAGTTCTCCAAGCCATGCCACTTGCACATGTGCAATCATCATCATTAAATCGAGATTTGCTTCTAAAAATGGTAAGCAAATCATCCAACTTTTGACACGAGGAACAAAGATCACCAGTGTTATCAGCTGTTACCTTTAGATATGCATAGCATTTATTACACTGTACAAGATACTTGTACATTAGCAAATCATTAATTGCATACTCATTTAAGGAATCCATATTCAGTTTTAAATGAATAAAATATTGCAAAGGAAAAAAATTACACAAAGTCAGTAGCAAAGAATTCAAAGGAACTTAAATCAACTTCTATGACAAAAATTATACCAGCAATATCCAACTAAATAATAAAATACAATAAAGTTGTTCTGACCATACAAGTTCTAACAACCAGACAGAAGTTGTAATTTCTTTGTCATGCAGTAGCATCTGCTCACTATAGCTCCCACTTGCACCACCTTTTAACAGTAAAAATAAATAAAACTTCTCTTACCAGTCAACTCCACAACAAATCACAAACCAAGACAGGATTGTTTAGATATGCTCAGAATTTTCCTCTCTGCAGACTGTGTAAATTTATAGCTCTCTAGGCCCCTTGGGGTGGCTAGAACTTGCCTGTCTAAAATCTATCCCCTTCTCACAACCAGCAGTGAAACTAAAGGTAAAACAACAAAATATAAATCAAAGTAAAGCTTGTTAATAAGCAGTCTCTTTCTACCTACAAACAGTTAAAAATAGTGATAACAAATGCAATATAAATTCAAATAAAACTGCTCTTACCAGTCAACTCCACAACAAATCACAAACCAAGACAGGATTGTCTAGATATCCTCATGTCTTGCAGTAGATAGCTAGTTGTTGGACAGAATCCACATTGTTACAATTGCAGGTGCCACTTCTTGAAAAATTTTACCAGTGGTATTCCACAGTCTCAGTGCTGGGTCCTCTCCTATTTGGAATTTATTTCTCAGGTCTTCAGGCCAAAAGTTGTCAAAGTTTTCAGACAAATGTAAATTCTGTGTTATTTGACATTCCACAGACTCACAATTATTCCAATATGGGTTAGACCGTGCTAACTAGTGCAAGGATAATGGTGTCAAATTAAATGTGAAAAAGTATAGCACATTTCATTTTGATAAATTATACATTTTCTCATGCCATATGGGTGACAAATGTTTATATATATATATATATATATATATATATATATATATATATATAAATATATATATATATATATATGCCAACTTAAAATTAAGGACTTCTGCCAGTAACTTTGACTCAAAATTGCAAATGATACTAGAAAAGACACTATCAAAAGGGATATAGAATTCTTCCTGATAATTTGACCATCATATATATGTAATAACTCAGAAAGTCTTCTATCTGGCTCATTTCATTTCCAACTATATCAATTCTGTTGACTTAGAAGGCTTAATTTCCCTTTACTCGTATGTGAACAGACCTATTACTGAATATGATATAATATGCCTTTTTGCATCTAATCATATCTCTCAATCTGAGAGACATCAGAGGTTCATAGCTAATGAGATCCATGGCCTCAATAACCTTAGTTATCAGGACAGACTTGTAATCCTCTTTCTATGCTTGATCTGTTACAGACTCCTCCATGCAGATCTATGTCTAGCATTTCAGGCCATGAATTGGCAAGAAATGTTTAAAGTCTGTAGTGTCATTGACTCTTATGTTAAGGAATTGTTCCTCAAAGATTTAATTGACTTAAATTCGGCTCAACAGTTTACTACAGAGAATCCTCACATGAGTAATATATTTAGTTTACTGAATATTCAAAGATTTGCAGATGCCCCACAGTGATCTACAGAGGACAGCAAGGGGAAAAGTGAATATAAGGCCAAATATGTTGAAAAGTGTTTAAGGTGGTGCAAGTATGCCCTTCATTTGTAAAGGATTTTCATAAACAAGATGAAGGGTTTAAATGCGACTGATACTGATATTCTGGTAACAACTGATATTAAATCTTTATATTCAGCTATACCAAAAGAAGCCACACCAACTCTCATTACCCTTAGAGGAAACCCCACACCACTGCACATGCTGTGACCTCTCAGGCACCTATTCTTTGGCAAGCTCTCCCCATTGATATTAAGGTAATCAACACTTCTTCCCAATTCAGAATGCAACTCCAAAAGCACATCCTCATCCAAGCCAAATGCTCCTGCCTCAACACAGGACTATCACCTAACCTATCTCATTTCCAAGTCTTTTCTCCTCTCTCAAGATTCACTGAAGATTGACCTACTTTAGAAATGAATCTATATATTGTACGTTATACTCTGCTTGATTGTACATTTCTATGTGCTTGTTTACTGGAATGTATATACAATTTTTTTTTATATATAATTTGTCTGAACTATTCTGTTACTACTTTTATTTCTGTAATTTCTGTTTGCAAAATGTTTTGTATTTCACCCAGGTTGAGCCTGGAATTGATCAATATAGATCAGTGCAGTACTCTGATAAACAAATATAAAAAATAAAATAAATAGATGTTTAGTAGCAGTGGCCAATCACTTTCTGCACAGTGCAGATTTAGCTCCTACAAAGGTTTGGTTCATTTCTAAAGTTGTAGTTGTTATTTTACCATATAAATTGTTGTAAAGAAAGATTGTTTAGACAAAAAATGGGAGTAGCTATGAGGCCTACTATGGTCCCATCTATTCCAATTTATATATGGTGGCAGGAGAAAAGGAATGCATGAATCTGTACAGTATGAAATATAAAGTTCTTCAAAGGCTTTACAGAGGATATTTTCTTTATTTGGGAAAAACACTTCTCATTGTTAGAAGCATTCATAGTTTATATTAACAATCAACCATTAGACGGAACACATAAAATTAATGAGAGGTTATGTCCTAGCTGGAATTATTTAGATACTCATCTGTGTTTTTAAGAAATTTTTAACAGCTGTCTTACTTTTAATAGCCTAATCCATGATGGGTGCAAGAAAATATATTTAAGAATCATATGGTAATTGTGAGTCATCTTCCAGAAGATAAAGTATGTAAATCTGCAACTGATCCCCTTAAAGTACAGTTTAAGTAGTAGAGGTACTCAACCAGAGTTCCTGATGCTATGATAAAAGTGGTAGTTAAAGATAGGAAAAAAACTTGCATATACCTTTTGTTCCACAGGGGGACAACATAATGTCTATGAAAATAGTGTATGTGTTAAATATGTATAATACACTGAATGCTGTCAAATTGGTAAATTATAAGGAGTTTTCCTTCAATGACAGGTATATTTGGGGAAAAACAACTTCATATAATAAAACTGGAAAATGATTTTTTATAAAATCCAGTTCTAAAAAGAACAACAAGCGGAAGGACAGTATACGTTGGACAGTGTAATTAATTCTCATCATGGATGAGAATCTTTGAATTTCACAGGAATACTTTATCAAGTACCCAAATTTTTCCATACACCTCAAAATGTGCTGTATATTGCTGGACTGTAAGAATTCTAGTGTTTTTATGAGAGCAGGAACTCATATAAACTACAAAAGCAAATATATGAACACATTTGCAGTAGCAACTAGCAATGAGGCCAATACTTTGTACAGAAATCATACAGAAGTCTTGGTGCAAATTTTATATTTGTTGTCTTAGATTCTGTTCATTCTGTATATGATAAGGGATATGTGGAAGGGTTGCATGAATGGAAACAGTATACATATAAGTCTGACATGAAATTTGAAGTGTCACTGTGCAATTAGGGTGGCTGTGGTGGTGCAGTGTTTAGAGTTGTCACCTCACAGCAAGAGGTTCTCTGGCTCAATTCTCAGCTGGGGTGCCTTCTGTGTGGAGTCTGCATGTCCTCCCTGTGGTCATGTGGGTTTTCTCCCACATTCCAAAGGCATGCAGTAGGTGGATTGGACACTAAATTGGCCATAGGAGAGACTCTGTATGTGAGTGAGGGGTATGAATGAACTACCACGGCAGGGCTAGCCCTGCCATGGTAAACCTTGGCTCAAGATGATTGTCACTGCTGAAGTGACACCCCGACTCCATGTACAAAATGGGAAAAGGGGTTGATGATGGATGGATTGTGCAATTCTATCTTAAAATGTGATTTCACAGACACTGACCAAAATGACATTTCTTATGTAAAATCATCTTTTAGGAGAGAAATGTGCAAAGACCGTTATTTGTCCATGATATGATATGTGCCAGATTGAAATTTACAAATCTGGTATAAAATGTTGAATTTTAGTAAAGTTTTGGGGGAATTTTTCCCAGATTAAAGGGAGAATCATAACTTCATTTATACCCATATGGAGGTATGTCAAAGTCTGAAGCTTCATTGTGCAATTTTATTTCTAAAGGAGATTTTACAGTCACTATCTAATGACAGTTCCTAAGCTGCTTTCTGTATAGTAGTGTCATTACTCAGGATCTGAAGATGTACTGATACTACTCTGAAAATTTCTTCTCATAATATCAAGAAATTAGTTGTATAGTGGTGTAGCTGATAATAAAGCTAATGTAAAGAAGAACAATTTAAAATGTTGTCCTGGGTCCTGGATGCAGTGGAGAGATCAGTGTTTTTATTTTTTCTTTAGAAATCAGCAGTGAGTTAGTAGCATGCAATGATTTATCTGCATGCCAATTTCTGCTGCAGTTGCATTATGCTTAATGCCCTTGTCCTCTATGTGCCTGAGTTAAATGCATCGATGTGATAAAAATGAACTACTTATTTATGCTTCTAGATAAATATTGGTTAAAAGATTATTACATTCTCTAAATATCACATAGTTATTAGCTTATTTTTCCTTTCTGTCTCTGTTACTAAATGCATTTTTTTAATTGTAGAAGGTGTTTCTATGATGTATTTTAACATGCTTAACATAAGATTGCTAGGAGCTTTGCACACAGGCTGAGGCTGCTGCTGAAACAGATCCTTCTAGATTACTACTCTACAGTGGTCAACAAATTTAAATACATAAATATATAAACTGAGGAACTGACCTCAGCATTTTCAACAAGTTTTAGTCGTCTGATTAAACACTGATGAGAAAAATAGATATTCTGATTTTCAGGAATGGTTTCTTCCTGCAGGTATGGGATTTTCTTCATTCATTTCCTAGCAGATCATCAGACAGATCTGCAGGTAGATTTAATAGTACATACTGTCCACAGCTCAATGCACTTTTGTTTCTTTCATTTTTTTATTACTGTATGAGGGGTACCCTATAGCAACAAGTTGAAATACATTACTGCTGCCATTTTCGCCACTTGTGGTGCTCACTCATTGCAGTTGATCAGTTGAAGGACTATCCATCTGGACTCATGCTAAGGAGGGTTTAACTTCAGAAATGTATTGCACTGAAATTCTGAGATTAGAATTTCAACCAGACAATGACTTCCAGAAGCACATCATACTCAAAGGTATCAAAGTGATTTACTGCTAGATGTTTTGTGCCCTATGAATGAATTTAAAAAAAGTTATCAGTGTTAAGTATGCATGCTGTGCCACCCTATGCCATGTGATCGCATCCTGCAAAGTAATAGCGTCTTACTCAAGATGAAATTATTTAGTGTAATTGCACCCATTGAACCAGGATAGGCTTGAGCTGTTCCACAACCTGACTTGGGTGTCAGAGAATCCATGAAAAATGTACAGCTTCTCAGCCTTTTGTATAAAATCAGGTGAACAAGAAGAAAGCACTAACATGTGAATGTTGCTAATTTTAATACCTGCAACATGCATGATGAAGAATCAAAAGCAAAATTGTAGGACCTTATTCAAAAATAGTTGCTGTAGCAGGTAAATATTATTGCTTCTGAACATTTTGCCCAACCAAATACTGCACTTGCACAAATTAGTTGAAAATTAGCCACTACAGTACTACCATCTCTGGCAGAGAACATTTTTTTTTCAGTTAGACATCTTTCCAATGCCCTATGCCACACATTTATAAGCAATGGTTAAAGTCAAGGGGGGGGGGTATTCATACCAATCAACCTTCCATTACCAAAATGCAGCTCAAGGAACACAAAATTACATATGGAACTTGGAGAGTTGCACAAGACAACAGCAGCATACTGGCACACCTTGGAAACAGTTACTTCCCATCGCTCGGGATTCATGGCAACAAAAAGCTGCTCTAAGTCAGAAAACTCCTCCTTCAAATTTTCTAGTATTAAAGACCTAGCAGACTCTTCATGAGACCAGAATACTTCTGACTACTTCATTTCCACTTGTTCACAAATGTACCTTGGTTGAGACTTCTTTAGCCCAATCCACAGTAATCTAGAATCTAACTCAATGCACTATTAATATTCCTAATATGCAGCTCAAAGCAGACTGCTTCCAATTAGCCAACTAGGACACCTGACAATTTTGGAGCTTGCCCTCCTACAAGGAGGACACAGTATTTCTTTTCAGTTACTGTTCCGTGGAAGACAACATTCTGTTTTTCGTATATGCAGCAGATAATATAGTTTATGTAAATATTGTTGTCTCCAAACAGTTATTCATTGTAGTTATAAGTATCCATGTGTAGGGTTTAAAATGTATTAAGTATGTGGGGGGCTACACCCCCCACACCCCCCATTGTGGGGGGCTGTGCCCCTCAGACCCCCCCCCTAGCTATATATACTAACTCCAGGATCGCACTACAGTGGGGAAAAGGGCATATAGCATTTTCAGTGTTTTGAGTTTCAGTCAAATGAGTTTTCAGTGTTCTGAGCTTTCTATGTTTTGGTTTCAGCCAAATGATTTTCCATCAAATTAGTTTTCTATCATTTGATAAGGACCCCTATACATACATACATATATATATATATATATATATATATATATATATATATATATATATATAAGCGTCCATGTTTGTGGGTTAGGGTTAGGTATAGGTGATAATTATAGGGTTATGTTTGAGGGTCTGTGTGTGTGTGTGTGTGTGTGTGTGTGTGTGTGTGTGTGTGTGTTTTTGTCTTTGCTATTCAGGGTTAGATTTGGGTTTACAAAAGGGGATAATTTATGTACACATGTGCATCCGTGTATGTGTTTTGACTAGTGATTCTGGTAGGGAAAGGATTTTTCTTAAGGTAATGTGCAGAGTTTGGGCTGAAGCAGGGTTAAGGTTGAGGTTAGCAGATATGTAATGTGTGTGTGTGTTTGTGTGTGTGTGTGTGTGTGTGTGTGTGTGTGTGTGTGTGTATAACAGCTAGATACACACACACATACATATGTACACAAATACATTCATCAAAACAAAAGAAAGTCAACAAAAATTAAAAAAAAAATAATCAACAGCACCTCCACCTAGGCATAATAACCTTATAGCATGCAAATAAAAAAAAATGTACCTCCCACTACTCAGCTCAGAAATTACATGATTCTGGAGAAAGAATTTATTCAACAACCCCAGTATTCCAGTGATCCTGCACAAATATCAACAGCTTTCTTGTCAACCAAATTTAGTCAATAAAAAAGCTGTCAACTAACTTTTATGTTGACCATTTTAAGGGATCCCATACAAATATCTTTGTTCTAGCTTCATTACATCAGTATTTTCTCTTCCAATATACGGGGTCTGTTCTCCACCAACTGCATGTATGAACTGCAGCATTCATTTGATTGTAGTCCTGCCCAATATACACACCTTGTATATGACTACTGTAAATATTGCTAAGTATAAATGATGTTTACTGGTCTGTAAGATCAAGTTAATTATGTTTATCCCCAGGTCTTTGCTAATAGGGGTTATATCCTAGTTGGACTTTCCCAGTAAACAAATATCAAATAATAAATAAACCTGAGAAAAGCTGTAACCATTGCATAAGTAAATATGTTATGCATATGTATATGAGTACCACCACAGGTCTTCTCTAAAATAAACCATTGGCCTACTGGGATTAATACGAAGTGTAAAAAAATAAAAATATATTCATAGATTGTTGTTAGTCTAATGATCTGGGAGGCATTTCTAAGCCTAGCCAACATTTCCCAAAAGAATTATGATGTCCTGTATCCAAATAGGACACTCAGGGACAGGCATTTATAAGCTACCTCTGTCCATAAAGGACATGGATGCCAACTGGGTGTAAATTTCCTATTCCCCATGCACTGGTGCAGGTTCCACTTAAACTGGGTAATAGACAAACTCAGCTTCACATGGATGGGAAGCCTGTTCTATAGTAGGGCCAATCTCTGATAAACATATCTGTCTTTCCAGCATGTTCTATTTAAGTAAAATTCAAGTCTCTAGACCTTGTATTTCTAATACTCTTTGACTTACGAATATGTAGGAGATTCATACATGTGGAGTTTGTGGATGCCTTGTAAGCCAGGCATAGATAATCACTCAGCAATCTATAGTAGACTGAGCAGAGGGAAATGGCCATAATGTGCTCTGTGTAAGGCAGGTTTATAACACCTTGTAGTCTATTTGTAAGCAACTTCTGAGGTCACTCTAGTTGCTGCATATGCCTGGTCAGGTACATACTGATGAAAGTATTGCACTCTGTGATTGGTCTGATGAGGGTAGAGTTCATTGGGATAATGACTCTCAAGACCTATATGCCATGCCCTTAAGTTGTGCAACATAAAAGGATTTCCTCACCACTGTGTCCATGTGGTGGTCAAAGGTAAGGTTACTGTCTATGTGCATACCCAGATCCGTGACCACTAGGTTGACTCTTAGGGGCATATTATCAACATGATAATTAGCTGAGGTGGCTGACTTCCCAAATGGTACAGTTATGCATTTCTTAGCATTGAGTTTAATACCATGGCTTTGGAACTATTTGTTGGTCAAAGATAGGCCCTCTTGAAGAATGCTAGTGTCTGCAGGAGTCAGTGATAGCCCCCAGCTTGCAATCATCTGCAAATTTAGTCAGCCATAAACTTTCACCATTTGCTTCCTCTTCAGAGAAATAGATGCCAAAAAGGAGCAGGCCCAGTACCCAGCTCTAGTGGGCACCACTAGTAACACACCTCTTGGTGGAGGTGACATCACCTATTTTGACATCCTAGGTCCTATCAGTGGGCCAGTTAGTTATGCAGTGGGTGATAAAAGGTTTTATACTTAATTTAGTGAGCTTGTCTATACTGCCAGAGTGGGAGCCATGATACAGAATCGGAATTGCCTAGACATGGAAAGGCCTTGCTGTGTCTAATAATAGTGGCTGCCAAAAAAGCATTTACTAGAAAATGGAAATCAGCAATAAAACAACTCTACTGGAAGTAGTGAATGTAGTAACAAAGATAAAACAACTGGAATTAAGATCTTTAGAAAAGGGTAGGCGCAAACTATATAGGAAAAAATGGGAATTGTGGGAACGATACATACAAGGGAGGAACGAGACCTAAAAGGCCACAGAACTTAAATGAGTTATGTAATGTTTGACTGAGAAAGATTGGGCAGATCATAAGTGATGTATAATGTTTGCAACTGGGAGTGTGTCAGTATGGTTTGTGAGGTGAAATGCTTCTGACTAGGATTGTATTGGTGTGGTTTATTTTTATTTATATAAATGTATGATTGCCTGTGTAGTAAGTGATGGTTTAATGAGGATGTTTCTTGTTTAAAAAAAGGCAGGAACTGAATAATTTATGTAATATTGCTTAGGTTATATGATATATAGCAATATATGTAAAGTATAATGTTTGTTATGTTAATATAGTTTGATTACTTTTATATGAATGTAAATTTGCGTGTCACAAATAATTCAACAAAGGTGTTTGGAAAACAAAACCTGGGCAGGTTGATGCAATCTGTGTACACAATCCTGCCCTCATCCATTGCTTTGGTGATACTCTCAAAGATGCCCACCGGATTTAATAGGCATCATGATCATTTTTTAACAAATCTGGACTGTGAAGGATCCAGCATCTGCAAGCTACCTGTGTCCTCCTACATCATGTACATGATGATTCTTTCCACAACCTTACATATGAGGCTGGTCAGACTTACAAGCCTGTAGTTACCTAGATCTGTGTTTGGACTTGCATTGTGCAGGGGAATGACTGTAGCCATCTTCCATTCTTTGGGAAAAAAAAGACTGCAGGTTCCTGCTGAAAAGTGATTAAAATGGACCAGAGAGGTCATGCTTCATGACATTTAGTAAGCATCCTGAGATGTTATCGGGGCCCATCAGTGCAGTGTTTTTGGCCTACGAAAGGCATTGATGACCTTCCCGTAGCAGTGGTTGGGTGGATTGTGATATGTGGTATTTCCTTTGGACTATCAGAGAAGAAATCTGAACTGAACCTGTCAGCTGAAAAGGTTGGCAATGGCTTCTGGTTCAGTTGGGGTGATGCCATTTACAATAAGTTCTGCTCATTGTTGCATATTTCCCTTGAGGTTCCATTGAGTCCTTTGCCTGAGAAGCTATTTTTCTTCTTCAGATTTAGCCTTTAAATTAGTAATTAACCCTTTTAAGTGCCTGTATAGATTGGTCAGGGAGTTTTAGCATACCACCCATGCTTGGCCAAGATTTTTTTCCTTTGTTGTATAACCAATTGATATTGTGATCCCACAAAAGTGGCAAACAAAGTAAAGAATTACATCCTGTGTGTGCTGCATATACATGTGTACATATACATATATAGATAGATATAGATATGCAGATATACATACATATATATATATATATATATTTTTTTATATTACATACACGCACATATACACACACAGAGGATATACTTCTTTACTTTGAATGCCATTTTTGTTCAACAGCATTCGTTGACTCATGCATGGTCGAACATGCTTTGAGAATGCACAACAGTGGGGAAAACGAGTTTCTGTTTTTCTTCTTTTTATACACTGTTGTGAAATCTCTGAGTTGGGGTACTTGCTTCCAGCAAAAAACAGATGTTTTCTATTTTTCTGCAAACCAATGTTGGAGATGTTTTTTTACCCATTGTTTTTGCACAGGACTGTTTCTTGTTCGATTTAATGAATTAGACCTTGTGTGTGTGTGTGTGTGTATATATATATATATATATATATGCGTGTGTGTGTGTGTGCGAGTATACATATGCCAGCATAGCTAGCTGGAGTTTTGCAAATAATTTTGACTATCACACTGATTTGTACAGATGTTTCAGTTAAAAATATATTTGTAAAGTTACTTTTGTTAAAAATGCATCAACAGTGGATCCTGCTGGACAGAAATAATGTATGCATGTATATTAGGTTGTATTATTGTAACTGATCAAATGGTTATGTTTATCAGAGAACCCTGCAAGGGTAGAAAGTTTGAAATTGTATTATAGCTTTCAGATGCTGCCATATATCTTAGTAAAGCTCTGTGTGTATTGTACCAGAATCAGGTGACCAGAGGTGTTGTCATCTTCTAACCAGCATCTGGTTTCTTTGGAACGCCTGCAATAACACTTTATAACCTGACAGGAAATATTTCTGACAGGATATATATATCACACACATCCATGCAGACAGAGAGAGACATCACCTGTTTTTTGCTGTGGTAAGACACTCAGCACACACCAGCTTGCCTTGCATTAGTAAGTAGTCAGGGAACAGTAATTCTTTAGTCAGTTAGGGACATTTAGTGAGAATAGTTTAGTACTTTTTCTGCATCTGTGAGAAACTATCCAACTGTATTATTTTTTATGTCTCTGCCGTTGAAACTCTGTTGTTTATTGTATTCAGTATTCTCCCATTTTCTGTTTATTATTTATCATTAAATATTTTAATCCCTTTCATTGTGGCTGGTCCTTTAGAGAATACTTTTGACATCTTGAGACTACTTATGCTTGTTTTATTGACACTGTGGCTACTCCTGAAAGCCTTGCTATTTTGGCCACACCCTACTATTTGTATCTGTATTAATTTTACACAGTATAAATGGCTACTCTTTGTAAGAGCCTTAGGATAGTTGACTGGTGGCAATGTGACTACCTTAGAGTCTGGGCAGAAAGGGGCACAGCTAGTAAATCCATGCCAGCATTTCCCAGGTATGTATGTGTGTGTGAAACTGAAATTTTCCAAGTCTGTGTGTGTCAGCTACTTTGAACAGAGACACAGAGCTCCAAAGTGGTCAGTGTGAAGTTTGTGTGTATCTGGAGAGAGAGAAAGAGTGGCCCCAGCTCTAGAGCGTGCTCCCTGTGTGCTCTTAAGGGAAATTGTGCTTGGTTCTGGAAGCTGCATCTCAAAATACTTTGTGAATCCATCTTTGCTCTTAGTTACAATCCCTCACAGGAGGTAGTGGTGAGGATGGAGTCTCCTTGATTGTTGGCCCAAAGTAGGGACCCATCATATATTGGTGGCAGCTGGGTGGGATATTAATTGAACTTCAGTAGCCAGTGGGCAGTTGTCACTGAAGGTGTGTGGACGCTCAGAAGCCACAAGGTAAACATATAGAGTTTCATTTTCACAACAGTTTAATTTATTTTTGTTAGTTTAGTTTAGTCCGGGAAAAAAGGCAAGGATGTTAGCAGAGGATTATAGCAAGCTGATAAAGAACCAGTTGGCTAAGGTGTGGAAAGCCAAAGGACTGGTGCATGCCAACCTGACTAAACAGGAAATGATTTTAGCCTTGGTCACACCTGCAACATAGACCAGCAATCTGGAAGACAACCAGTCTGGTGATGGAGATGTGCATTCTTCAGAAGCAGGACAGTTCACCTTTTCCTCAGAGGACATAAAAATCGATCTGGAGTTAGAGACTTGAACCTGGAGGCCAAATGTTTGGAAGAATCAGCAGACAGACTGCGGCATTTGGAGGTTAAAGACAGACTGCCACATTTGGAGGCTGAAGAAAAGGCAAAACAGATGGAGTTACAATCATCAGAAAGACTGCGGTGTTTGGAGGTTGAAGAAAGACAGCGGTGTTTGGAGGCCGAAGAAAATGAGAAACAGTGATGAGAGGAAGGGAATAACCAAACCCCAAAAGCAGTAGAGGTCAATACAGTTCTTCCACAGTTCATAGAGGGTGATGATTTTGAAAGTTTTATTCCTGTTTTTGAAGGGGTATGTAAACAGTATAATATTGACCAAGGGCTCTGGGTATGGTTCCTGTCCCCTTTGTTCCATGGTAAAGCTGTAACTGCTATTTCTAAATTGTCTGATGCTGATTTTTTTCAACTATGATAAAATTAAACAATGCTTACTAGAATGTTTGAAGATAATACCTGAAGCTTAAAGAAAAAAAGTTTGAGCATAGATGCAAGGCAGATGAAAGTTATGTGATTATATTGCTGAATTCAGCACTTATTTTCATAGGTGAGTGTGTTGGTGTTCAGGTCACCACTTTTGAAGGGTTGGCAGACCTTTTGGTGAGGGAACAAGCCCTTAGCATATTGCCTGAGGACATGAGAATCTGGTTGGCAGACCGGGAGTGTAATTCTATAGATGATCTGGGGAGAAAAGGGGAGCTCTAATCAGCAAGCAGAGCATCACTGCACAAGAAGGGGATACCCAGCACTGCACATGGTTATAGGGGAACCCATGATGGGCAGCCTAAACCACCCCAGCAGAGTACACCAGTAACAGGGGAAATCACTAGTTCAGGTACACAGCCAGGACCAAGGGTTAGATGTTTTAAATGTAACCAGAGGGGCCATGTAGCATACAAATGTCCACTGAGGCAAGGTGGGGGGGAACAAAAAGTGAAGAAGCCAGCAAGTGGGAATAACAGCATGCCAGTGGTAAGTTGTCTGAAGGCAACAGGGGTACCAAATTATCACCGTAGTTTGTATCCTATCTTAGTGAATGGAAGACAGGCCATTGCTAAGAAACACACAGTCTCTGACATAACCATTGTGAAGCCTGCAGTGGTTTAAGAGCAGCAGTACTTGCTTGGGCAGTCCACACCAGTCAGAGCTTTAGGAGGGACCGCATTCCAAATACCTTGGTCAGGGTTCATCTTGACTGGGGGGATAGAAAAGGAAGCAAGCCGATAGGTGTGTTTGAGGATATCCTTGCACTTGTCTTGATAGGGAATGATTTTGATAATGCAGTACCTTGTGTGCATGCATTTGCATGCAGTCAGGATCTGAGACAGGCATGTGGGTCAAGTAGCCTGGGGGAGACCCAGATAGACCTCATACCTGAAGCTGGAGCTGGTGAGGTGGCTATTTCAGGAAGGGAGCTACCCCTGCAGCAGTGAGCCTGAAAGTGAACCAAAGATGCTTGTAGGTACTGATGCTCCCATGGACTGGGTGACTGCAAGTGCAAGAAGTGAGTTATAGGACCCAGGCTGACAGTGAGGCACCACTTTCAGAAGAGACCAGGCTTCCAGTGGAAAAGGAACTGAGAAGGTTCACAAAGATAGAACTGAGACTGGCTCAGCTTTTGGACCCTACATTATGAGGCTTGAGGGAGGTAGGTAAGGAGGCACTTGATTCTCAAGGAAAAGGGGAGACTGTATACTGGAACAAAGGGTTTCTGTATAGACAGTGAGGGAGGGATAGAAGGTGAGGGAATACAGCAGTTGATACTACCCAGAGCCTACCATCTGGCACTTCTAGCCATAGCCCATGACTTTCCTTTTGCAGGTCATATGGGCATAAAGCATACCAAGAGACATACTATGCAGGACTTTTATTGGCCTGAGATTGCAAAGGATGTAACAGGGTACTGCAGGACCTGTGAGCAGTGCCAAAATATAGGCAAGGCAGGAGACGAGGTCAAGGCTCATTTGATGCCTTTGCCTGTGATTCAGGAGCCATTTAAGAGGGTATCTATGGATATTGTGAGTCCTCTGAGTACCCCAAGTTCCACAGGGAAGAAGTATATCTTGGTGGTAGAAGATTATGCCACTTAGATACCCTGAGGTGGTGGCTCTGTCCTCCATTGAGGCAAAGAAGGAGACAAACACTTGGTTTCCTGAAAGAAATAGTGACTGGCAG
The DNA here is from genome assembly GCF_019279795.1 of Protopterus annectens. Taxonomy (NCBI): domain Eukaryota; kingdom Metazoa; phylum Chordata; order Ceratodontiformes; family Protopteridae; genus Protopterus; species Protopterus annectens. The sequence continues at coordinate 545,871,792 of NC_056749.1, forward strand.
AGGTGCCAATTTCATGTCAGACCTGCTGGATTGTCTGTGGAAGTGCTGTGGGGCAGAGCACCTAAAAAACATCCACAGACTATTGGTCGTGTGGAGAGGTTGAACTCTATACTAAAGACCATACTATGGGCATTTGTAGACCAGTTTAAGAGAGAGTAGGACAGATATTTGCCCCATCTGCTGTTTGCATATAGAGAGGTACCCCAGGAATCCAAAGATTTTTCACCCTTTGAGTTGCTGTATGGGCATAGGGTGAGGAGGTCTCTACATCTGCTTCATAATGAGGGGAGGGGGAGTGTAAATCCCACAAGGAATTTGTTGTGAGATATGTCATAAAATTCAGGACAAGGCTTAGGAAGCTCTTGGGCTTGGTCCAGGAGAACCTGGCAGGAGCCCAACATCAGAAAAATGTGTGGTATGACAGGAATACTTGAGAGTATGCTTATGCTGTGGGACAGTAGGTTATGGTGCTCATTCCTGTCAGACACAATAAGCTGCAGGCAGCTTGGGAGGGACCCTTCAAAGTGTTAAAGAAGGTCAGTGATGTTAATTGCATGGTAAACCTGCTAGGCAGGAGGCAGGGGCACAAATTGTACCATGTTAAAATGATGAAGCCTTACCATGATTGATAGGGAGGCCCTTGTGATGCATATTTGCAGTGGAAGGCAGGCATTCCAAAAACTTAAAGGGGATTTAGGAAGACCTCCTGTGTTAGTCAGTCCAGATTACAGCAAAGGATTTGTTGTGCAGGTGGATGCTTCAAACGATGTGGTGGAGGCTGTACTCAGCCAGGTTTCCTCACAGGGAGAAGAGCACCCAGTTACATATCTCAGCTGTAGACTGCAACCCAGGGACGAATGTTATGCAGCTGTAGAAAAAATGTCTATAGTATGGACACTGCCAAAACTTCAGTCCTATCTGTATTGGAGGAAATGTCCTGTGGTTACAGACCACAATCCCTTAACATGGCTACAACAAGCAAGGCAGCAAAATGCCAAGTTATTAAGGTGGAGCCTAGGGTTGCAGGCATATGACATGACAGTGCAGCATCGTAGTGGGGTCAGCAATGCCAATGTGTTTGAACTGCCAGTTGTTTGAACAATGCAAAGAATAATAAGAGAGTCTAAAAATGGAGTAATGACATTTTGAGGGTTTTTGCATGACTGATTGGGAATTTCCCTTTCCACACTTTGTAGTGAATTCTCGTCCTTGGTATGAATACACTATGGGGGTGCAAAAAATTTTTTTTTTTTTTTTTTTTTAGAAGGGGTAATGAGCACTGTTTTTTAATGATTTTGTGGCTAATCCTTTGACAGTTCTGCCACTTGACACATTCTGTATAAGCAATGACTGGTGAGTCTTCTTAAGTGTGCTTAAATTACAGCAAACTTATCCAATTTAAAAGTGAAAAGAGTTGTATTAAACTCTGTCAATTCAAAGAAGCTTATCTAAAGAAAATAATGTCTTACAGGTTGTACTTCCTTTCTCATCAATAAATCCTGAGGCAATGTCTCTGATACTTAATTTTAGTCCCACATCCAGGCCTGTATGTCTCTGCAGTACTTCCTTTCTCTGTTAGAGATGCCAATATCTCAAATATTTCATTCACTGCGTAGGCCCCCTGCCTGTGTTCCTCCTCACAGTACTTCCTCTCTCTGCCAGAGAGGTCTACATCTTTCCCTGTCTCCCTTTCTCGGACTCTACTATTTTATAAAAAGGATGTGTAGATCAGATATAAATTCTCCTTCTAGGCTGCCCAAAGCTACAGCTTCACACACTCAAAACAGTTGCTAGGGAGGCACTATGGAAGCAATAATGCCTGACAGGATGTGTGTTAATGTGTAATTACTGCCCGCCCAGGGGTATTGTGAGGCCCGACGCCACAGGCCACCAACACTTAAAATACAGACCAAAGCAAATCAAACCCACCTCCTGAAACTAAATATACCAACTCCGAGATCACACTACAGTGGAAAAAATGGCAAAGTTCACCATGGTGGCCAAGTGGTTAGTTTCCTGGAGGTAAAGCGAGATGATCCGAAAGTTCTTTAAATTAACTTTTCAGCAACATTGTTTCTGCATTTTGCAACACGCACACACACTCACACTCTACTGGATGTGTCCCTTACGTACACCTAATAGCCTTAAAATGTGAAGTCTTTGTTGAACTTTTTCCTCTTTGAGGAAACACTATGTTCTGTTTTCATGATTTGTTATTCTAATGGAAAGACAACAGGCTTGTGAGCTGTTAATAACCACAGCTGTACTACACGGACTATAAATGAATTTTCTACTTACATATATGACCAGTGCTTTGAAAATGTGTTTTTTTTTTTAAATGATTGGAAATGTTACATGTAGTTTCCACCATGTTATTTGCAGCCATGGTTCTGACTGCAGCTTTGGACAGCTGGCTGTAGTAGGGTTCTGTTTTATGAATCATATGGTATGACCACAGTCACTTCGAGTGAAACAATGCCATTGTTAAAGGGTATTATACTTGTTGTTGGGTTTCAATAAGCAGGCAGCTTGACAGAAGTGTTGTACGTTTCCCGTCTGTTGAACTTTTCCTCTGCATTGTTCCATTGCAGGGAATGCCCATGTGTGATTAGATATAGTACATGCTGATCACATGCCCTGTTATTCGGTGGGCCTTTAACTTGCATATAATTCAGAAGGGTGATTCTGCATGACTGCATTACTTAACATCCCTGATTTTCAGGTTACGGAACATACACACATATTGGCCCCTGGTCTCGTTTCCATTCATTGTTTCTGTGTTGTTAATTTGTAAGAAGCTGGTCCACGTAAAATCCTTTCATTGATGTTTGTATTGCAAGAAGATGCACTGACATGGTTCAGCCTACAGAATACCTGTATACTACATTGAATCTGGCAATGTAGGCTTTGTGACTATTGCCCCAAGATAGATGGAATGTAATCTTCCATGTGTGTACACTATGTTTACTTCTATGCTTTAGTTTTTATTACACAAAATATTGCAAGCCCTATAAAACCCCAGGCTGTTCTTTTACTCATTTCCAGTTTTGCCCTGCACTTAATTGTTTTTGACAGTGTATGTAATTTAAATGCGTTGTGAACTATATACCTCTTTTGTTAATAGCTGTATGTTGTGCATAATGTTCTGATGTGTGATTTGTCATGCAGCAGTAGTAATGTATCTTTTCACAATAATTTTGTACAGTGACAACAAGATCTGTATTTTCAACAAAGAGTTATTTAATTGTTTTGTAAGATCCAGGAGAAAATACTAAAGAATCACAAAATGATAAAGCTTTTCACTTTACTTTTTACAAATTTGATTATTGTATCCTTGCAAGCATGTCTCTTCCAGTTTATTGGACATTACTTTAGAGGTAACTTACTTCTTCCTTGAAAGAAAAACAAAGACTGAATTTCTTTCCTTACTCAAGATTTTTGCTCAGGCTTATCACTGAATCAAAAGGCTGGGTAACACAGAGCATCTAAAACCTGACTTCTTGTTAGCTACAACCTCCAGACCCTAGGCATACTTCAGTTATTTCCTCCATTTATTTCCTCCACGATTAACAAGTTGCCTTGGCAAATTAAGGTATGTTGAAAGGATGGAGAAAAAGCTGAAGACTAAAATAAAGTGTAAAAAGACAACAGAAAAAAATCACTCTCAATGCTGTGGAGATGCCAGGAGTGTAACACCTCGGGAAGGCAGTAGGGGTTGTGTGGGGGAACCAATGGGCAGTGGAGAGGATGAAATGAAGTCCTTTACTTAGGGTTCCATTTCAGGCTGACCCTGGGTACTGTGAGCATGCATATTACATCTAGGTGTTGCATGGGCATGTACTGAGGTCTTGTGAGTAAAAGATGGAAACCCAAGTCAAGACATTTGCCGTAGGCCCCAAACCCCTTTCTGCATTCCTGACTATTAGAGTTACTTTCTGTCTTGGTTTGCTTTTTTAACTCAGTTCATAACTGCTGAGATTTCAGTGAAGAGTCTGCATGCCATCCTTCATTCTGCATTTTCCTCCTGGAAGCTCCAGTTTCCTTTCACATCCCAAAAACATGCAGCATTGGAACAGGTGATCATTCAAGATGCTAACAGGCCTGTGTGGGTGTGTGTTTTGCAATAGATTGGTATTCTTTAAAGAATTAGATTCTATGCCCTTCACTCACTGAGTGCCGCCATAGACTCTGGGTTCCTACTGTGACCTTGAATCAGATTAAGCAGTTAATCAGACAACAAATGCTTAAGAAATGATGAGGCTGCAGTTATTTGTTCAGAATCTCATTGGGAATAACAGAAGATAACAAAATGTAAGTTCATTGTTATATGAGGGCATTTGAAATCCTGTGGATCTAGTTTCTTGAAAACAGTTCTAAACTTTGAGTAAACTCCCTCCTCAGAAGACCCAACATCCATATTTAAAACATCAGTACTGCTTAACAGAGAAATGTAAACAAAATGGCAGCTAGTTGCATTTCTTCATTAAAGCCACATCAAACAAATATCTTTCAATTCCCATACAACACAGTCAGTCACTTGTGTACTGCAAACTCAGCTTTACAAATTCTAACCATTCATTACTTAATTACAGTAAAAAAGACAAAATGAAACATCCCTGAGGTTTTCATACAAGTGTACAAAGCTTCATTTCACGTTGAATGTATGTATTTTACATTTAACTAAACAAATGTGTAGAACCTCAGCAATAAAGTAGAATATCCCTTCAGGAGATGTAACTGCTGTTCATGTTGTCTCAAATTCCTTCATAAATATACTGTATTACAACCTATCCACTACTCTGAAACACCTTCCAGTATCACAAAAGCATGTGACTTGTAGTGACATACCATGTGGTTTGAAATCTAGAGATGCTGCTTGGTTTTCTTGAGTCAGAATACTGCAAAACCTTATAGACAGTACTTGTTTTTGGGCATGTACTCCACTTTTAGTTTGCCTGCCAGACACTGTGGGACACTGCACAGAATGGCACTGTTAATATCAGACATAGACAAAGGGTGGTATTCATAATCATTATCCGAATGTATTAAAGCAATTGGTGGTGTTCATACATGAGCGCAGCTCCGGCACTATTCATATGAGACATTTACACTAATGCAGAATAAACTTATGCAAATAAAATAATAATGAGATGGTAATAAATGATAAAAAAATTCATATAGTAATAAGCCTCCGTCCCGCCTTTTTGTGATTTACAGTCATATTTTGGCACATTTCCGCACCTTCCGCAGATATATTATAAAAGGCAGATTTATAAAAGGCAGATTCATGCCTTTTCTATCTACTTTGCAATTGGCCAAGATGCCCTCTTTTGCTGCTAGCTTTGCTATTTCTTGATCTGAGCTGCTCGTCTTGGCTAAGCCAAAACTGCTTGTGCCCAGTGGCAGTTGTCAACCAATAAAGTGAAGATAAAGACCAAGAATAACTCCTCAAATTGTTGGTAAACAAGAAGTTCTTGATAGGTTCAGACAGGGATAATGTAAGGGTCTTAGTGAGCATATATGGCCCACAAATAGGTATGGGGGGGATAGGTGGCCTTTTTATACCTGTGGATACTAAGGTATCTATAGGTATGTATAGCCCTCTCTATACTTGCCATGGGGACCTTCCAGAGGCAGACTAAGGAAGTGTAGGGTATTTTAGCAGTTCCTGGACGTACTCTCGGCACATGTGAATCAGTGCATCTATTCCCGGTGTCACACCAGGACCAAGCCCAGACTTCGAGTATATTTTATGGGGTGGCATATTTCCCTGAGGTTCTTGGCATGACAGATTGCACTCATGTTGCCATAAGTACCCCATCAGGTCCACAGGGAGACTGGTACTGCAATAGGAAAGGCTACAATTCCATGAACTGCCAAGTGTGTGATGCATGGGATATATTACCATGTCTGCTCAGCATCCTGGTAGAGTACACTATTCCCATATCTGGCACACTAGCTCACTCTACTGCATCTACCTGCCTGGTAGGATGCTCAATAGTCATCTTGTTAGCAAGTGGGAATTTTTATGTTATCATCTAATTAGTTTCATTTAGTAAAATGTGTTGCTTAATCTAAAACACTTTTCCTCTGTTTTGCCTCCTCCTATTTCTCTCTTTTTGTTCTGATTTTAAGGTGATCAGGACATCCACTGCAGCTATGGCTCATGACACCTGTGAGAGAACATGCAGGAGCTGTGGAAGATAATTGTAATACAGCCCTGTCACGGACTCATAATGTCATCAAGAGAGTGTCTGGCATGTTAAAAGCCCATTTCTAATGCCTGGATGAGTCTGGGGGTCCCCTTCAGTAAGCATGCAGGATTTTCCTTCATGTTGCATTCTGCACAACATGATCATTCACTGGTCCAGTGGTGAAGTGACCCATGCTGTCACTTCAGCTCCCAGTTCTAGTCCCGCCATGATTAATGAAGGCCAGCTGGCAGCTGTAGTAAGAGATCCTATGAAGAAGGCTCTTGTATGGTGTGTGACTGCGCAGGTAAAGAGGCAGCATTTGGCACAGAACTATGAGCTATGACATTCAGGTTACTGTTTTAAACAAAAGAAAGTATAATTGTAGGGTATGCTGTGTGGGGCATGGCCTACTGTTACTATGCATCAGACATTCTCTCTTACCTTTAAATATTTTTTTCAGAACAGTTACTCGTATTACTGTTTAAAAAGGTTATACCTGGTTACTGACACCTGTTGAATGATGTCACATGGCATCATGTAAGGAATTTTGTTTCACTTATGTATACATATACTGAATCTGCTGAAATGGTAAATTATTAGAAAGTGTTATTTCAGTAGCTGACTGCATGGATTTCACAAAACGGAATGTATTACAGTCTCTAAACTTACATTTAACTTGAGTTCTTACCTTGCACTGGAATGGAAAATGTGCTACACACTAATTTTATTAAGCAATGTTTCTCCAGTTTTACCAATGACTTAGAAATGATTTACTGTACTCTGTTAAGGTACTGCACATCATATCAATTCATTATGTCATACACACTAACTTGTGTCCTCAGAAATAGCAGTCATCATCTGTGACGGTTGAGGGTGAATTGGCAACGGTGCTAGTGCTGATGACGGGATACTACTGTAATTTTTTCAGGTGTGTGTTAACAACTTAATAGTGTGTATTATTTGTTTTATGTTCTGTGAAACTGTCAGCATTCACATTGCTCAACTGAAACTCTTGATAATGGTTAGGTCCTTAAAGGTGCTAGACATTATAATTTGCACATTATGCCCTCCAGCTTTACTTGCAGATTATTTTGTTTTATTTTAAGCATTACCATTATTGGAATGAAATATGTGCACGTGCAAAACCTCTTAATATTGGGTTACATCATATACACAAATATTCTGCAGTTATTTTTGTTATAACAAATTGCTTTAGAAGTTAAACATTGATATCTGTCTATTAAATGTCACAGTAATGAAATGCTATATTTCACGCATTAAGATGGTAGAACTGTCTAACCTGAGTCACTGTAGATCAGTGTCAAATGTGCCATACACCATGTCTCTTGCCCGTGCCCATGAGGAAATGCTGTCATTTGAACTTGATGCTAACTTGCTGCAATGGCATGACTTCCTGGACACCAGTGATCCTACAGATGCTGATCTCACACTGTTGAGACACGTAGACTTCAAATGGCAGCTGCCGCTATGTGTAAATGAATGCTGATGTGGCCGGCATGAATTCTGCTGTTCTTGGTTACTCCTAGTATTGCCACCACCTCCTTGAGAAGCACTTATAATGTAATTTGATATGCGTCCACATGTCTGGAAACCAACCGGACTTCTTTCTCTTCCAAAATTGACTCCTATTTGAGTCTGGTAAGTCCCCATTAGTTTATAAATGGAGGCAGACATGGATGATGTATGTCTCACCATACTATGGATCAATGCAATCAAAGTATTATCCCTATTTTTTACCATTTCCATGTAGTGCTAGAAATCCTCATGTACACCCTGGAGGACTCTGGCCATTTGTAGCTGGCTCTCTGTGGCAGTGCACTGAGCCTTAATGTCATGGCATATTTCCTGCTGGACAGCCAGTGTGTTATATGTTTCCTGAAGTAACTGTGATATATGTCTGCTCCTTGCACCCTTATGAAAAAGTGTCACACTGGACCCTCTCACCTATGAATTGTTGCCTTCGTCCATAAGGTGTTCTTGTGGGTTTGGAGATATTGGTATAGGTATGAGGGATTTTTTCCCTCTACACCATGTGCTTGACTTTGTGATCCAGCATCACTGCTTATTTACTTAAATGTTGTGGGCTGTGTGGTCCTGCCATTAAATCTGGTGACTGTGTGCCACTTTCCTTAGTTTGTCTCATAAATAAAATCATGTTGGGATCAGCAGCAGGCATTCTTTTGCTGCCATCTCTGAAATTTACTGGTATGCAGGACCTACTCATTTCTGCTGTTGACCCTGTAATGAATGAATTGATTACATTACTACTCAGATATTGGGGTACACTACTGTGTGCTGTGTAATGAGGTGTATAGGACACTTACCATGCACACTCTGTTCAATGACATTATGTGCACAAGTGGAGGGCTCATCTGTTAATAGTAAATGCCGTGTTAAATGTGATCATCCTATCTAAGCAGTCATTTCTGAATATAGATCTGTTACAGAGGTCATATCAACCTTTCTGAGCACATGTCTGTTGATACTGCAGACATGGGTAATAGTCAGTGTCCACAACACCTCATATTATGTCCATGCAATCCTCATCTGTTTCATAGTCATCTCACTGAATTGAGAGGAGGTATTCCTCATCAGGTGTTACAGGAATAAGTGTTTGACATCCTCCCAGCAGTGCAATGGTCAATTTAATTCTGCCTTGCACAGCCTACTATATCATTGACCCTCATCTTGCACTGTATTGATGTGTGTGTGGTTCCTTCCACCTACAGCATTTATACCCATAACTGCTTGGTTCCAGGACTTGTCTTAGCTGGTTTGGGTCTCCTTTTTCCAAAATGGCATTTACCTTATGTCCTAAGGACTGCAATGAGGATGCAGGTCTCCTCATGGCTAAAGTTCTTTTCTCTTTCTGTATCCCTGCAGATGCATCATTCATTTTCCTAAAACAACATGCAAAAGTAATATACTGAAGCTTAATCCAGTCATAAGCCAAGCAATGCAGCAATGAAAGTATGCCTACTTTCACCATAAATAAAAGATCTGAGTAGAAAAACATTTATGGTGGCACGACACCCATATTCATTCACATACTGCAAGTCCAACTTCACCCAGTTAAAACTGTTATAGTATCCTTACAGTATCATACACAGATGCATAATAGAATTGCCAACACTTATTATGCTGCCATCTTATGCCATTGCTAACAGAAATGAAAGCCTTCCCCTAACATTTTTCTGTATTTCTGTATTTACTCTCTGACAATGTTTTCATTCATGAGTGACAAATCATGTGTATCCTGGCCACACAATATATTGATGAAAATGCAGTACATCAGATTCACTCACTTGAAATTGTATACTAATATCTGGTATAGCATAATCTATAAATGCAAGAAAAGTGTTGCAAACATATATGTTTCATATTGCTATCAGTACTAGCTCCCCATACATGTCCAGTACTCTTGTCATGAATTCCCATTTATAAATGAGAGTCATGTCATCAAGATCAACAGGAATCAACTGCATTTGACAGTGACATTAATGGAAAATACAATTTTGCTAGTTATAAACTGTTCCATAAATTGAATATATATACTGCTTTCCAATAATTTATACCTATATTGTTATTTTAATTTTATTTGATAAAATTAATTTTTCAAAACATTTACCGTGTAACGTGGCTGACTGCAAGTGGATATGGCAGTATTAAAATTATTCATGTACAATCAGGTTTATTTATGCACTTTGCATGCAGATTAAGCTAAGCTCTGTTTATCTCCAATACCAGTAACATGTGAGTGCATATGTCAACATATTCATGTAAGTAGACCTCAGGTAGCTATGAACAATATTCCTTGAGTGATACTGAGCCAAGCTGGCTTCGGGAGCACATGAACAAGCCTAATATATCTCAAAGTTCCATACTTAATGATGACCCTGCATAGTAGATGGGTTTGGTTATAGAGATGTCACATCACAGAGGCTGTAGTTAACACCCTCTGAACCACATCCCTGTAATTACATTCTTAACTTTACTATGGGCATATCCAACAATGACTGCACCTGAAAAAGCATAACGCCAAACTCTAAGCTAGACTGATAAAGAGACAAAAATCATGTCTCTCTCTTACCAGGAGCTGTACTTGTACAAGATCCAAACAGCAGTACCAGCAAGGAATGGACAAAGGATAACATCTGGCAAGAGTTGGGTGAGCACCTGTCATCTCTGACAGGGGTCACATGGTTTGGCTCTCAGTGCTGGCACAGGTGTAATGATTTGCAGAGGTACAGCCCTGATCATCTGACCAAGTGGGTAGACCAGGTTAGGGTGGTAAGAACAGAGTTCTACAGTAAAATATTTTAAAATTTTATTTTTAAATCTTATATAAAGTAGGTTTAAAAAATGCTGGATAAATATTGCATAAATACAGCTAAATGCAAGAAGGACTATGAGTAAGTGCAAATAAGTATCTATATGTAATCCAAAAAGTAAGCATAAGCATATCGGTAAACAGAAATGCATATGTACACAAATATGCCATGTTTATGTGCAGACATGGTTTTGTGTATAAATACAAATGTATATCCATATAAGACTGTAAATATGCAGAAGTGTACATATACATATAAATATATGTGTGTGTGTGTGTGTGTGTATATATATATATATGCATTAGAGTATTATTATTTGTATTGCACACAGACAGCTTTTTTTAATACCACGGTTTATGTAGGCCACAATTTTTTTTTATTAATGTGATAACGGTGTATCAGAGTAATTTCTTCCAAAATAGTTACTGCACATACAAGGTGGGTGATCTCAGTTAGCTATCAGACCTTAGGTGGGGGATGGGGGACATAGCTCTCAACCAGTCAGGGACAAATCCAGAAATAATCAGTGACATTTTTAAAATATTAGTACTATTAACCTGAGGCATTGCCAGACTGTGGAAGATGAGTTAATATAAATTTTCTAATGTAATGAGGTCTTAACTCTAATTATCTGTATTATTTATTAAGTGTGATTCATCACTTTGTCTCCAAAAGTCACCATTTTTATGAGTGATTAGGAAGAACAGAGCTAAAATCTGAGTCAAAATCATGGTCGTCCCTAAAAATCAGGGATAGCTGAGAGGCGGGGGGGGGGGGGTTAAAGTATCAATTGAATGACCAATACAAAGATTACCAACAAACTGTTCATTGTCTTACTTTCAGAATTTAAAAGTGTGTTGCTTACAGTGACTTCACACAATATGACTTAAAAAATGCAGGTAAGGTGCAACTATGTGAGGTATTGCCAGCTATGCCAGTAGAAGTAGCGCAGTGGATATGTAACATATAGATGTGTAAGGTAACACATCTGTGCTAAATCCTGGCAGCCTGTAGTAAAGGGGGTAGTATGGGAAACAGAATTCAGTTGATTAGATGTATGTGATATCATTCTGTAATCCAGCTGAAAAATTATGTTTTAATACTAGATGAAACTAAAGTCTCAGGGCAGTCTGTTTTTTGGAATCTGACATAGAAGGATCTCTCACCCAATTAATTTTGCCCTGCTTTAGTAAGTAACCAAGGAACAGTAATTCTTTAGATCAGTGAGGAAAATATAGTGAGATTAATTAAGTATTGTTTTTCTGTAATTGTGTGAACCTGTCCACTTGTGTTATTTTTTATATTCTCCATGATTGAAACTCTGGTGTTTACTGTAAATAGATATTAAGTATGTTCATGTTCTTTTATTAATTATTATTAAATATATTTAAACTTTCCATTGTGGTTGGTCTTTTAGAGAATATTTTAACCTTTGAAAGTACTTATACTTATCTGGTGACACTGTGGCCACTCCTGAAAGCCTTGCTGTTTGGTCAACATTACTGTTTATATTAGTATTAATTATACTCAGTATAATTAGATACCTTTGTAAGAGCCTTAGAGTAGCTGGCCTTGGAGTGCCTGGTGGCAGTAACTACCTCATAGTCTGGACAGAGGGGTATAGCTAGTAAATCTGTACCAGCATTCCCAGGTGTGTGTGAAAATCAAATCTCAAAGAATGTGTGTGTCAGCTATTTGGAGCAGGGACACAGAGCACTGGTTTCATAAAGAGGTTGTTGGAGGGCTTGGCTTGGACACTCAGCTGAGGACTCAACTCTACAGCTGTCCAGTGGGTAGTCTTACTGGGGTCCTGAAGAGAAAGAGGGAAACCCAGACCCTGGACTGAATGTGTTCCCTACATGTTCTTAAGGGAAATTGTGCTTGATGCAGAGAGCTGCATCTGGAAATACTGTGTGCATCTAACTTTGTTCCAAGTGAATATCCCCCACAGGTGTCAGTGGTGAGGATTCAGTCTACCTTGATTACTGGCCCAGAGGAGGGGCATCACATAGTGTATGCAAGGATAATGCAAAGCAATAATTACAATGGAAATATTTGCAAAGGTTAAAGAACGCATCTATCCATCAAAGAGACAAGCTATGCACAGACATAAAAAATAAATGTTATGCCTTTCATGAAAGTGGGTGTTTTTTTTTTTTTTTTTTTTTTTTTGTAGAACTTTCACATTTAAGTAGTCATCATAGATAACCTGACAATACTGTATTTGCATATAGGTGTTGCAGCAGTCTTTAAGAATAACGCTATGAAAGTGTGAACCTCATGACTATGAATATCAACCAAACATTATTTCTAAAATGATATAAAAATATTGAGTCTATACCAATAAATGTAAAAACATTTAACTAAATTCAGAGGTCATTTTTACAGAAACAATTGATTTATTCCTGTGTTTGAAATAAAACAGACAAACTGGGATCATCAGTACATTGGTAAAATTTCACTACATGTGGAAGTAATTTTAAATGGAATTTTGTCCTTCTGTGTTTATCTGTAAGAAAATGGGGGGGCATAGGAGGGTCTGAGATTCAAAGCACTTAATTCCTTCAGTATTTAGAATGTTGTAATAGAAACTATAAGCATTTGCAACTTAGTTTAGTCTAAGCATGTGACTATTACAATCTAACACTGATGAACGGACAGTTGTTGGAGTTGTGGATACATGCAAGTCTGTGTGTGTGCAGAAGATTACAAGGGACATTCAAGCCTTTTCAAATAATTAAATCTGTATTGCATTAAAAAGATAACATTAAACAAATGGTAAGTAGGAGATAATCATGTACTGGTTTCCTTGTTTATGAAGAAATACAGAGTGGATGTTTGTGAGGCAAGAAGAACATAGTCTTAGACTATCTTGGTTATGACCACTAATTGTTTGGGATGCCTAAGTACAGTGGTTGGATGACTGTGTTTATGCAGGTCACTTAGCAGCATCTGCTGTTTTGTTATCCTGAATATAAATAGTTGATACTGGGGACATTAGGCACCCGTAAAATGTGCTTTTGTGTGAAGAGCAAAGGCCGGGCAGTAAGTGCAGTCACTGCAGACAATTTTTTTAATTGCAAGTTTATCCACTGCACACTTTACTTTAGAACAACACCTGCAGTCTACTTGGAAACTCCTGTTGCTCAGCTATCATGGGTATTTGTTTAACCACCACAGCAGCAATGGGGAGCACATATGGTAGGTAGGGTTTAGTAACATACACTTTAATAGCAGCGGATGAAGAACTACAGTCATTAGTGGGGGAGGTGGTAATGTTATTAAGAATGTAAAGACATTTAATAGTCATCAGTCACCACTAATAAAACTGCCAGGATGCAATCCATGTTGTCAACATGGTTTGATCAATGTGCAATCTGTTGTACTGATCTATTGAAATATCGCATTCAGGATCTACTGTGGGGACTCATCTTAACTGCAGCATTTCTCATGTATGAGTTTTGAGTGTTTCTTTATAGCATTTACAATCTGCTATCCAATCCCTCTCTCTCTATTCCCCTGAATTACAATTTACTTACGGTTTTGGGCATTACAGCTCAGTTTCTCAATTGCTGTAATATGTACTGATCATTACAAATTATGCAGCTGTCATCTTCCTCATCTTTGCAAGACTGCTGTTTACTATAGAAAACAGAGTTTTGAAGGTTAATTGCAAAAATCACCTTTATTGTAATTTAAATCTTGTAAATTAAATGGACCATAGTTGAATTGGAAGCCTACAGCATCTGCTTAGCAACAGTTCGGTTAATTCATGTGTCCCTTTTTGCCTTCCCTCTTGTTTCTGATCTTCTTCATGTAGCACGTTTGCTTTTTGTCTCACCATATAAGCTACCATTGCTTATCTATAGACTGTAGAGTTAATCATTTTTGCTAGGAACCCAAATCGCAGAGTACCAATACAGATTACTGAACCACTGTTCACTGAAACAATTTTGGCCAAACAGATTGTTTAATGAAATCTTGGAAAGTGAGAGGATGCCTGAGGAATGGAGAAAAAGTGTTTTGGTACCAATTTTTAAGAATAAGGGTGATGTGCGGAGCTGTAGTAACTACAGAGGGATTAAACTGATCAGTCACAGCATGAAGTTATGGAAAAGAGTAATGGAAGCTAGGTTAAGAAGGGAGGTGATGATTAGTGATCAGCAGTATGGTTTCATGCCAGAAAAGAGCACTACAGATGTGATGTTTGCTGAGAGTGTTGATGGAGAAGTACAGAGAAGGTCAGGAGGAGTTGCATTGTGTCTTTAGACAAGGCATATGACAGGGTGCCTAGAGAGGAGTTTTGGTATTGTATGAGAAAGTCAGGAGTGTCAGAGAAGTATGTAAGAGTGGTACAGGATATGTACAAGGGTAGTGTGACAGTGGTGAGGTCTGCAGTGGGAGTGACAGATGAGTTTAAGGTGGAGGTGGGATTACATCAAGGATCAGCTCTGAGCTCTTTCTTATTTGCAGTGGTGATGGACAGGTTGACAGACAAGATCAGACAGGAGTCCCCGTGGACTATGATGTTTGCAGATGACATTGTGATCTGTAGTGAGAGTAGGGAATACGTGGAGGAGACCCTAGAGAGAAGAGGAATGAAGGTCAGCAGGACTAAGACAGAATATATGTGTGTGAATGAGAGGGAGGATAGAGGAATGGTGAGGATGCAGGGAGTAGAGGTGGCAAAGGTGAATGAGTTTAAGTACTTGGGATCAACAGTTCAGAGTAATGGTGAGTGTGGAAGAGAGGTGAAGAAGAGAGTACAGGCAGGATGGAGTGGGTGGAGAAGAGTGTCAGGAGTGATTTGTGACAGATGAGTAAAAGTAAGAGTGAAAGGGAAGATCTACAAGATGGTAGTGAGACCAGCTATGTTATATGGGTTGGAGACGGTGTCATCGACAAAAAGGTAGGAGTCAGAGCTTGACGTGGCAGCGTTGAAGATGTTAAGATTTGCACTGAGTGTGACGAGGATGGACAGGATTAGGAATAAGTATATTAGAGGGTCAGCCCAGGTTGGCAGGTTTGGAGACAAAGCCAGAGAGGTAAGATTATGTTGGTATGGACATGTGCTGAGGAGGGATGCAGAGTATATTGGGAAAAAGATGCTAAGGATGAAGCTGCCAGGTAACAGGAAAAGAGGAAGGCCTAAGATAAGGTTTATGGATGTGGTGAGAGAGGACATGCAGGTGGTTGGTGTGACAGAGGAAGATGCAGAGGACAGGAAGAAATGGAAACAGTTGATCTGCTGTGGCGACCCCTAACAGGAGCAGCCGAAAGAAGAAGAAGAAGAGTGTTTCATCAAAAGTGCTTTAAGCTGTAAGGACTGAGATCTCCTGCACCCCAGAAATAAATAAAGTGCACTCATAGGTTGCAGTATACTAAAGTAAATTGTTAGTCTTTACTGGGACCTTTCAGACATGAACAGTTTAGTGAAGCAGATCTGGTAAATAATGTTTCAAAGAAGCATTCTTTGGACAGTCACCAGAGTTAACAAAATGTAAACAAATAAATAAATGTTCTCTTGTATCATGATTCACTTCACCATCTTACTGTCAGAAAAGTGTGGTATCTTCAGTTGCAGTTACTTCAGTAAGTATGTGGCACTACTTGGCTTTACAGGTCTGCCCACTTATAAGAGTTACACCTGAATGAACTATACAAATGAAGTCAGGCATAGAAGAGTCAGTACAGACTGAGAAAACTCTTATCACCTTTCCTAATTCTGCAGCTGTGAGCATCTTATTTTATTTTATTATGAATATGTTAACCAGTGTAATGAGCTGTGCCTGTTTTACTCTGTCCTGGGACTGTACTAGAACTTGCATCTTTTACTTCCTCCCCACCATAAGAAGCTCCATTTGCCATGGAGTCTTATCACCTTTGTATAATAATATTAAGCCCTTCCATGTGGAATCCATTCTTTATACTGCATAGTTAATGTACTGTTTCCATTACAAAATGTTTCGGTTAACAGCCAGAAATGCATTCTGTGCATTTACATTTCCTTTATCTAACCAGAGAGCTGCTCAGAATAAAAATGCTGTATACTCCATGTTTTTTTAAAGACTTTAAAGCATGACTGCTTTTGAAATGAAAAATAACTAAATTCCAGCGTATTAAATATTTGGCTTACAAGTTATACTGCTTAAAAACTCATTCAGCTGTTCAAACTTTTATAAGAATTCAGGAAAAAAGTAATGAATGAAGAAATCTATGTTTTCTTTAACAGAAAAAGGTCTGAAGTTAGTTTGTGAACTGATGAAAGTGCATATCCAATAAAGCTTCAGAAAAGAGAAAAGGTGAGCTGTTTGAGCATCTTTACGTCAAGATTTTAAGACTGCAGAATTTTAGCCTTATGCTTGCAAATGAAGAAAAAGAGCCCCATTTATGTATAGGTTCTTAGCAGGAAGGTAAGCACATTTATCTTCCACTTATCTGACTTTTAACATTAATGTTTCCGCCCCTATTGTAAGTCCACAGCATTCTAAGAGGGATTCTATAGTACTGTGACTTCCATGGACAATTCCATTCAAAGGTATTTTAGTATTTTAGGAGGCTAACTGTTTTCAGTTTGTTTTTGTTCACATTGTCTAATATTTACCTCCTCATTTTCTGACCATTTCTCTAGATGTATTTCTGCCCATTCACTGAAATTGATTCTAAATTAGCATGCCCACTTATTACACATGCTTTAATAAGGCAATTTCTTAACTCTAGTCTACCTTTTTAACTCTGCATTGTAATACTTGCAAGTCTCATTATGCTTTCCTCTTTCTCTGGTTAACAGTACTCTAATGTGAATTCCTGCTTTCATACAAAATGCCTACTCCATTTCTATCTCTTAAGACAGCCATTACATTGAGCATTCCATCAGACTTCACAAAGGCAGACGTAGACAAAAAGAGAGAATACCTAGACAGAGCTCTGTCAGACAAGTACGACTAACACAGAATTAAGTCTCAGTGATGGAAGTGGACATTAGCATGTATGGAATTAGTTAAGGTGTTAAGCTAAAGGTATGGTTTTGGAGAGTATATAACAATCCTATTAGAAATGGAAATTGCAACTGTATAAGGAATGCGATTCCAAGTACCTGGGAAAAATAGAATAAATTCTTTCATGCAAGAGAAGTTTTATATCAATGGATATTAAAACACTGTCAGGTTATGCAACAAGTTGTAGACCAGATCTCCATAGATAAAAATGTTGGCAAAATGTTGGGCAGAGCAGTGGTGCAGTGGTTAATGTCACCTCACAGCAAAAGGTTCTCCAGTTCGATTCTTGGCTGGATGCCTTCTGTGCAGAGTCTGCATGTCCTCCCTGCATGCATGTGGGTTTCCTCCGGGTGGTCCAGTTTCCTTCCACATTCTAACAACATGCGTCTGGATTGTTTCTCCCTGGGCCTGGCTAGAAGATTCAAGCTGGACATAAAGGCAGAGTGGTATGCATCTTTAGGTGAACTAATTGTTGCAAACCTGCAGATTTTATTACGAGTCTGAAGGCTACTCTACATCATACCAAAAAGGTAGCAACAGCATAACAAGAGTATAATTAAATATTTTGCAACAGAGAATCTTCAACTATGGTCAGTTTAACTTCATTGGAGGAAGGGCTCTAAGCTAACGAATCTGAGATGTATAACATTAAGTATCCTGTTTTTTACTTATTTCTGAGTTATTTATAGCACATTGATTTTACTCACTGTGTGTGAGGTATTTAGAAGAATTTTCTACAATTGTTAAACATCTGGTTGGGTTTGTTTGTTCTGATTTACTGCTAGCAGTGTATCATATAATTTGTTTGCATTTAAAAGCATTCTCTAGAGTCTCCTTGATCCTTTATCTGTTTAAACATTTCTGCAGTATTTTCTACCTAAGTAGTTTTGGCAGTGTAGCATTGTCCATACTCAGGCTTGTGTTTTGGGCCTAGTTGTTTGTTAGTAGAGGCTGTGTGTCTGAGCACATGCCCCAGGCCATCATAGCTTAGCCAAGGCCAGTATAGCATTTCATTGAGAGTGAATTGTTTGTGGTCATTGGCTGACTGGGGTTGCCTGGACTACGCCTTGGAATAAGCACCTCATTGGTTCTTTCAAGCTTTTTTTAAAGTTGTTTCAGGTTTCAACTTTGTTACCTAAGAAGTTAACTTGTGTAGCCATTTCACACTGAGCTAATCGGAGGAAGTTGGAGGAAGGGCTCTGAGCATCCTGTTTTTTTGCTTATTTCTGAGTTATTTATAGCACTTTTATTTTACTCGCTGTGTGTGAGGTATTAAGTCGAATTTTCTACAACTGTTAAGCATCTGGTTGGGTTTGTTTGTTCTGATTTTTGTTTCCCACCCTCCCTACCTCTTGGCATGCTGTTTTTATACTTGGTGGCTTTGCAGTTGCCCACCCCTACTGTAAATTTGATCTGGGACACTCCTCCCAGTCTAGTGTCATTACCTCATTCTACCTATTCCAGGGAGAACATTTGAGAAGGCCAACCCAGTTAGCTTCTGCTCCTCCTTTCCCCTTTACAAAAAAAAAAAATTCTAAGCTTGTTTCCTGCCTTTCCTATAAGTTGTCTAGTCCAGATACAGATTTGCTGTATCCAGGAATATTTGTAAGCTTCCAAGCCCCAAGCCTTTCTGTGTTGGAGGGAAGCCTTCTAGCTTAATTTTGTTTCTTAGAACTAGCCAGTTTTCTACTTTCAGCACTCAAATCTGTTTCTTTGAGATCAGCACTTGTTCAGAACTCATTGTAAGCACTAAATAAGCTACAAATTACTACAGCACTCAACTTTCCTCACTTGTCTACAGGAAAACAGTTTTTAGCACTTAATAAATAAGCACCTATGCAGGCATGTCTACTCCTGTCTACCTGATGCATCTGGGCATCTTGGAGCAATGCAGCAATTACCTCATGAACACAGACAACCCTCTCGTACCACCCAACACTACAACCTATGAGAGATGCACTTATATAACCAAACTGGAAGCAAAGCTCTCTTTACCCAAGACTGGATTAGACCATCAAGAGGGGAAGGTAAACATTTGCACCACACCACATTCATCACATAGTCCCTCAAAACCTACACCACCATAACACACACATAGAAACACAAAACACACACCTACATACATGGAGGCTCTCAAAAAAAATCTACCCAAGCAACAGGGACCTCAAAAGCAGAAACGCAAGCAACCTCCACCCCCCAAAACAACCCAAAGGAGACACAGCCCACAAACTCAGTGTGCCACTCAACCACAGCCCATAAGGCATAACAACGTCCCTAACACTCTAGTCATAGGTGACTCTATTGTCAGGCACATTGATGTTCCACTCACCAGGCTAAACAAGGAGATAGTCACTGTCAGCTGCCTGTAAGGTGCCAGGATCCACCACATAATGCATGCACTCAGGTCACTCCACAGCAAGTACAAATATGACTCTGTCATTGTCCATGTTGGCGTGAATTACCTGAGACATACCTCCCTGGACTATATGAAAAGAGACATGGAGGAGCTTTCTGATTTTGTAGCCCAGGCAGGTATGACCCTAGCTCTGAGTAGCATCCTGCCATCACCCAGAATGATACCACAGTACAAGGACAAAAGGATTGACTTCAACAATTGGCTAAGCTTCTGGTGTCATTCTAAGGGGATCCAGTATCTGTCTGCCTGGGATGACATGATCGACAAATCACGATGCTTTGCCAGAGATGGCCTGCACCTGTCGCCCTTGGGATTCTGGATACTGGCTAAGGCTTTTGCCACCCCTACAGTGCCTTTTTTAGCAAGATTCAAATGACAAAATCACGACCGTAACCTGTACAAGCAAGCAAAATCTGTGGGTAATGCTACTCGATGCTAGAAGTCTAAACCTCAAAATGCACTCACTCGAGGCACTCCTTAAAATGGAGAACATCGACATCTGTGCGGTGACAGAGACCTGGTTCAAGGCACCAGAGAGCACCCCTGCATTACCAGGCTATAATACATACCACACCTTTCGGCCACCTAACTTGGACCGAAGCACTAAAGGCAGAGGCATGTCCATATTCATTAAGAATATCCACACCTCCAGGCTAATTGCTCAGCATAGTGTATCTGAGATTATCCAAGTGCAACTACCCTGGGCAAGACCGCAATGCAAATTGTAGCTTACTACAGATCCCCCACCATGTCCCAGGATTCCCACTTCTCATTTCTTGATACACTGGAAAATATTAGGGTACAACCTAACACCCTAATAATGGGCGATTTCAACTACCCCACCATTAACTGGGAAAACTACTCATGTACCAACTCTTGTGCTCAACGTTTTCTGGAATTCATAAATTCCAATGTCTTGGATCAACTTATCCACATCCCCACCAGGGGCAGCAATATTCTAGACCTGGTCATTACCAACATGGGCAACTGGTGTTCCACACCAGAGGTCAGTTCCTCATTGGTCAGATCCGACCACAAGCAAATCACCCTAGACATCCACATCCCAGCCCCACCCCCCATTAGTGAAACCACCGTAAAAAATTTCTCCAAAGCCAACTTCACGCTTCTTAAGACAGAAGTGGCAAACTTCATGACACCCATGCAGATGGACAATAGAGATACGACTGCTGAATCCTATAAAATTGCACTTTATAAGCACTTACACGAGTGCATGGATTGTGCAATCCCTAACATAACCAAGATGCTATCCTCCAAAAAAAGGAAGCCAATCTGGTGGTCCCCTGCTATAAACAAACTCTACAACAAAAGAAAGAAACTGTTGCAAAAAAGAGTAAAATCCCATGATTGGAGGAACTCCATGGTCAGCCTCAGTAACAAGCTAAAATCCCTCATAAAATCCTCCAAAGCTAGTTACGAAAACAAAATTCCACTGATTCTAAAGACAACCACAAAGCATACTATAGCTATGTCAAGAATCTCAATGGCAACACTCAGATCTGCTCTGAGTTACAGCACAATGGCACTAAATATACAGAACCAACTGATATTGCCAACATCCTGGCAGAGAGGTTCAGTGCTAACTTTACCCCTCTCTCATCCCCTAAAGGGCCCATCTCTATACTGGAAGAATGCAAAGTACCTGTAATTACGGCTGCACAGGTAAAAAACACACTCTCCAAAGCTAAGAACACAGCATCCATGGGACCTGACAACATCCCAGGCTGCGTTCTACATGAACTGCAGAACGAACTGAAACCCCACCCAAGTACCATGTTCAATCATAGCCTCACTTCAGGCTTTGTGCCCACTGAATGGCACACAGCAATGGTTATCTCACTCCACAAAAGGGGAGCCACCATGGACCCCGGGAACTACCACCCCATTAGCCTGATGAGCCTGGTCTGCAAGGCTATGGAGCGTATCATCATGGAACTTATAAACAATGACATTGGTAATCTCCAAACTCTGAACCCTATCCAGTTTGGGTTTGTAAAAGGCAGATCATGTCTCCTAAACCTGATAGACTTCTTTGAAGCGGTCACCAAAGCTGTAGATGAGGGTAAGGTGGTACACACAGCCTATCTAGATCACGCCAAGGCTTTCAGCACCATCCCCCACTCTGGAAGTATAGACAAACTCACTAAACTAGGTATAAATCCCTATGTCACAAGATGGGCTGCCAACTGGGTCACTGACTGAATCCACACTGTGAAAGTAGCAGACTCTAAATCCAACTTCAGACCAGTGACAAGTGGAGTACCCCAGGGTTCAGCCCTAGGTCCTCTCCTGTTTGGTATCTACTTCTCTGAAGTACAGGCTAACACAGAAGGTCTTTGGCTAACAAAGTTTGCAGATGACTGCAAACTAGGAGCCATAATCAAATCTCCTAATGATGTGGACATCCTACAAAAGGCCTCAATGAGATAGATGCCTGGTGTCAAAGCCATGGCCTCAAGCTCAATGCCAAAAAGTGCATAGGTTGGTACTGGGCCATATGCTCGAAGGCATATATTAGCCCAGCCACATTGTGCGGTATTCACCACCCCTTCAGTAGTTCCCTAGACCTTTGTACTAGCAGCTAGTACCCTTGGCCCCTATCTAGTAGTGCTGTTGGTGTGATCCCCGGTGTGAACTTTCTGTTACCCATCCACTCATCAGGGTTCCTCTTGAAGAGTGATAGTGAGGGGCTCTGTCTTATGTAGATCGGGACCCTGTTCCATAGTAAGGGAAGTCTCTGCAAAGGGATTGCATTGTCATCCCTTCTGGTAAAAACTCTGTACCCATGAAGTACCACATAGGCGGTAGTCTACTTAACACCGAAAGTGTGATGAGACCTTGGCACACAGGTGGACAGTAGTCTCTCCTTCGGTAATCACATTGCCACAGTAGTCAGGAAATCCTTATATGTGGCACACCTCATCACAAAAGGTTTCTCATCCAGGAAAAAAGAGGTCATTGTTCCCCTCTACTCATCACTCATTAGACCCCTTTTGGTATGTACCTCACAAAACATCTGCAACAACTGGAAAGGCCACAGAAATACCTCACAAATTACCGGCCTGAAACAGATGCCCTATGCAGACCGTCTCAAAAAACTCCAGCTTAACTCTGTTGCATATCGCCTACTCAAAGGCGATCTCTGCCTAACATACAAAGCTATGTCAACCCAGAGCTGTTGGACATGCTCCATATAAAGAAATCCCAATCCTTCTGAGCTACACACTCTAGGGACCTAAACCTTGTCACCACAATAAACAGAACATGCTGGAGGGATAGATTCCTGTCTCAGAGACTTCCCATACTCTGGAACAAACTACCTATCTACATCAAACAAAGCTCCTCATTAGTACTCTTCAAGAAAAATCTTGATGATTGGATGGGAGATAGGAAATTCACCCTGGGGGTCACTTCTGTGGCTCTGCTTGACAGGGGCACAGGAAAATATTTTTTTTGGGTGGCAAAAGCCAGAGTACCATTTGGCTAGGCTTATATAGGCCCTAGGGCCAACATCCTAGTACCTACCTATAAACCTATTCTTTAAAAAGATGATAAATTCAAGTTCAATTTTATTTCACTGTTTATCATCAAACAGTTTACAAACTGAGAAGAGTGTAAGCACATTTGAGTTAGAATGCTACTTTAATGTTTGGCTTGCCAAAGTGTTTGGTGAAGGGGAGACTGGTGATGTCAAGGCAGTTACCAATCTTAGCATTGACTCCTCACAGCAAGAGGTTGTCCGGTTTGATTCTCAGCTGGAGTGCCTTCTGTGCGGACTCTACAGGTCTTCCCTGCATTCGCTTGGGTTTCCTCCCACATTCCAAATACATATGTCTGGAGCATTTCTCCCCAGTCCTCCAGTGAAAATGGGCTATGTCCCAGTAGGACTTTCCCAGTTAACAAATGTTAAATAAATAAATAAAAGTTAAATAAATAAAAATAAATAAATGTAGGGGCAATTTCAGTCTAATCTGGTGGAGAGAAAAGTGTTAATGGGGTGCCTTCACTATTGTGTTTGTCTGCAAAAATGCCACAACCTATAATCTTTATAAAGTTGATGTTTACATTATTTCCTTTTTTGCTTACTCATGAGAAGTACTGTTTACACATGAAGAAAGAAAGCAACTTAATTTCGATATTGAATGATTAGATATACATATATATTACAGGGCTTTGTTATTGGACTAAGGAAATGTCTGAAGTTCTAAATAGATAACGGTAAACTCATTAATGAAAGCAGAATAAAGTCGTCGACTAAGTACCTAACCTTGGAGAACAATAAAGCTAATTATGGGATAGATGTGCTGTTGCCCTTTCAGATAAAATAACTTACTGAGTATCCCCAAATACTGAGAAGATTAGATGACAAAACCAATACAACAAAGGAAAAAAGTCACAGAAAATAAAGAATATTTGAACTTGTCTGTCTCCAGAGAGTAAATGAGGTTTCTTCAAAATAAAAGATAATTAAGAGGAAAGAAGTTTGAGTAAACATGTAACAGCCATAAGACTATAAAACATCTGCAGTAAAATAATAAAGCCTTTGACCTAAAACATGAATTAATTATAGCATATTGCAACAGCAAGCCAATGAAAAAAAAACATGAACTTTTAACCTCTAATTACCTGCATGAATAAAATCGTATGAGAACAATGAAACAGAACAAAAGCACTGTGTAACACACTTACACCGAGTATTTATGTAAAAATAATGAATTCCTCAACCAAAGACTACAATGTTAAAAGTTTAAAATAATTAAATGTAACACATCAAAAATTGCTGATTAAACAATATCACTTATTTAGCAAACAGTTTCAACTGCACATTTTATTTATGCCAGCAAATTATTTATACCTCAGAGCACAGCAGCTTTTAGCTTTAGTTGTCATGTGAGTTCTTTCTTTTCCAGTAAACTGTCAGTGTCCCACCTTCAAAATTTAAAGGTATGGAGTGAATTATGAAAATGTTAAGATTTATTTAAGTTGTGAAATTTTAGCAAATGTCTAAACAAAGCATTTCTTATTTAACTGTTTAGAGTATAAACATGCTTGTATATTCTTTGTGAGAGTTTGCAAGGTATGTTAACTACATGAAAAACCCTACAACTGTTACAGATAGCACGGTAAACTGCTTCTAGAGTTTTGGCTTTACTGTCTGGAATCTAAGTTTCTACTATAATGGAGTAACGTCACTCAGGGTAGAAACAATGAACCTTCCCACTTTTTTTTGCTGCAAAACTTTCTAATAAGGAGTCATTCAGTAATAAGGATTTTTAAGATACTGCTCCTCGTGTGAACAAAATGGGTACATGCTTACAAACTTGAAGAAATATATTACCTTTTAATATTTTCCAGTACAATTTTATAATTTCTTAAATTCCTTACCCATCAGGATTATGCTGTGCAACAAAGGTACTGCAATGGCTGGTTTTACTTTTATTTCTATTATTATAGTAGTTTCATTTTTATTACAAAACAAGATGGATATATTTCTTAAGGAACACAGATTAAAAGTCTCATTAAAACAGCATCAACTGAATTCAAGTAGCCTCTTTCTGTAAAATAAAAATACTGTTTCAAAAACTTCAGTAAATGGATGACTCTGACACTATCTGACAAATTTAGACATCCTTTCTACTGGTCATATAGCAATGCAATCTTTAATGAACTTGATATCAGTACTTTTTATATGTAAACAAGTGGTAAAAGTAGGATTTGTATTAAAAGTAAATCTCCACATTTAAAAATTGCATAGAAGAAGTAGAATGCTTTGTCATGAAAGAAAAAAACATTGGCGTTATTGCTAACATAAATTACAAGCTTATCCAATAGATCCAAAAATTAAAAAAAAAATAGATCAAAACATTAAAAAAGACTCTCCTCTCAAGGTTAATTTTAGAGACAAATTTTTTTATGTCTGTTTCACAGACAGTTCCTGATCAGATACATGATTAGAATCCTCGACATCAATATTTCTGCAGCTCTGGGAAACCGTAGACAATGCAACAGCTGGAGTATGATGCCACTGTATAAAGATTTTCGACCACCACATAAGCTGCTCTTTGTGTTGCAAGTAGTTTTGACAGAGGAAAGAAAGAAAGAAGCCCTTAGCTACATTTAAAATTAGGTTTATCTGATTTAAGATTTTTGACTGGCAGGCTTCCAGGAGGAGAGGGAAAGGATGG
>NC_056749.1:545902954-545912747 GCF_019279795.1 Protopterus annectens
GGAATGCATAAGCTTATATACTGGTAATACTGCTAACAGTACAAAAATATAAACTGAACCAATTAGATTAATACAAAAGACAATTAACCAATCAGTGGTTTACCCCATAGGCTTAAAGCAGTTCACATTACTACATCTCCAGACAGAAAAAGAAAATTGCATGCAGTTTCATATAAGGCACATTTCCTGCTTTCAAGCAGGCTCTTGTTTTTCAGTATTTTTCCACTATTTACAGTTTACTCAGAGTTCGCAGTACAAAGTTCATCTTAATGCATGCAGATTGTCACATACTCAATTTCTTTAAATACATGCTTTGGTCATTCATATTCTACAATCCCCCATTTGATGCTGTGTAAACATCACCATTTAGCCTATCATACATTTCCCCAAGTCTAACATGACCTTCAACATTGTCACACATTTTTGTTTTATCATCTATATTTATAGCTGCAGGCATATAAAACTTTGGCACCTTTTTAGTAGTCTTAAAAGACATTGATTTTAAAATCAATGCTTTGATTAAAAACACAACAAGAAAGGCAATAATAGCTAATACTGTGATTAATAAAATTAACTTCAATAGTCTACCTCCCCAACCTGAGAAAAGGTTGGTTAAACATGCCCATGTTGAGTTATCAGCCTCCTTGGCCTTAGAGAGTTTGGAGACTCTCTGTAGGAGTTCAAAATGACTTTCAATTTCATGCTGATTGTCAGGAATAAACATGCAGCACTTCTCCTGGATTAAAGCGCAAGTTCCACCTTTCACCACTAGGGTGAATTCGAGAACCATACGGTTTTGGAGAACTACAGCTCTCATTAGCAGTCATTTCATCAGTCACTGGTTCCAAAGCAGAGAATGTGGCATTACTTAGTATTTCAAGCAGCTTGGACAGCTTTCTCAGTTCCCAAATTGATTTTACTGCTCTGTATGCTGGAATTATACCAGCCCATGATATGACGTCATCACCCAAGTCCATATGAGATAGTCCTTTGGTGCCAGCATGAGCTAAGTCATGATGATAAATCCATGAAGCATCAACTTGGCCTACCAGATTGGCAGGCTTTTTGACCTCTTGAATGTTCTGAATTCTTTCCTGAGTCCAAGCAGATACAGGTCGGATGGCTGGGACTAAATAACCTAAGAAACAGCTACCAGACCTGTTTTCCAGTAGCCATTTATAGGCCTTTCTTCCACATATAAAATAACAGTCCTACACCAGGGTGGTAATGTTTGAGGAATGGTTATTGCCCATGGTCATGCCATGGAATATGGCTAGAAGTATGATATTGTGAGAACCATTTAATGAGGCATTTCTTAGTGTCGGCTGAATGGCATCAAACGAGACTTGACAGCCCGAGGCTGTACATTTTTCTTCTGTGTAGTTGCACTGGTATTCGATTGTCATGTTGCAGACACTTTGTCCCATTTTTCAAGTCCAATGATGTTGACTTGAGTAATTCCGTCGAAAACACAGAGTGCCATTGCGACGGAGAGAAAGTTATAATGCAATGGATTTGCTGGATGTAATATTAGTGGTGTTGCTGAGTAAGCTAGTCCATGTATCAATGATGTTTAGTGGAGACACAGTCAATGACAATCCCCCATGTACGGAGGGAATAGCAGTGCAGATCCAGCAGTCAGAAACTTTGAATGTAGAAGCGTAAGCATATTTGATGGCTTGGTAGGTGTTGAAAGGTAGATGCGTCACTGGAGCAGGAAATATAAATGGCCACATTAAGAATAACAGTACAACAAGAATGACTGTCCAATATTTTTGTGGAAATGGTTGTTGCGCTTGTATGATCCCAGGAGTTTGAAGTTTCCCAAAGGGGTAGATGTTAGGCATCGTCAGGTACTGGAACAGTTCTACTTCGGGTACGAGTAGCAATGGGAGGAGAATCTGAAGTTGAAAAAGGTAAAGTCTGTTGGTCTTTGGACGGCACAACTTTTTTGACGTGTGAAATGTTGATCCAGGTTGGAGATCCTTGCAGTCGCACAGCAGATGACATTGTCAGAAGAACCAGGAAGGGCCCCTTCCAGCACAGCTGGAGCACTGTTTTTCTGGAGAAGGACTTGATGTAAACCCAATCACCTGGTTGTAGGGCAGATGACAGGAAAGGATCTGGAAGATGCTGAGCAGCTACTACTTGTTGTTGGTGAAACTGTAGGAAGGAAACGAGATTTGCAATACAAAAGTATATCATTATCAAATGCATCATATTCAGAAAGGGGTGGTGGTGATGTTATGGGCATACGCAGAGGGCGACCCATGAGAATTTCATGAGGAGAAAGACTGTTAGTAGGATGCGGTTGTGCTCGCATAGAAAGTAAGGCTAGTGGTAAGGCCTGCCCCCAAGTTAGGCCTGTTTCTGAAGTGACTTTAGCAAGTCTAGTTTTCAAGGTCTGATTCATTCGTTCATTAATACCTGATGCCTGTGGTCTATATGGGCAATGAAATTTCAAAGTGATGCCTAACATTGTACACAATGATTCAACTAACTGAGCAGTAAAATGCTTTCCACGGTCAGAGTATATTTGACAGGGAACACCAAAACGAGGTATCAGTTCATAGCACAGTTTTTTTGCAACTGAAATAGCGTCATTTTTAGCACATGGGTAGGCTTCTAACCAACCCGAAAAAATATCAACAACAGTCAAAACATATTTAAAATGAGTGCAAGGTGGTAGTTCAATAAAGTCCCATTGTAAGGCACAAAATGGTCCCATTGGTTTTGGCACTAGTTGAGAGGGAGGCATAGTGCCTTTCGAAATATTATGCTGTAAACAAATGGAGCATGTGCTCAAAAAAATGTTGCACAGAAGCAGAAAGTCCTGGGCGAACCCATCCTTTTGGATTTGTTTGATTAATGCTTGTACCCCTACATGAGCTGGCAAATGATATGCTTTTATCAGAGAATTTAACATAGATATAGGGCAAATTAATCTGCCATCAGGATGCTGCCAAATTGAATCAGAGTGTTTGAAACAGCTTTGGGCCAGCCATGCTTTTCTTTCTGATTCTGATGCTTCGTTTTGTAAAGTTTTTAAAACAGTAGTATCAAAAGTAACCGTTTGTAAGATAGGCTGCAGAAATTGTCCCTGAACAATGTGCGAAAGAGCAGTCTGTTTGGCAGCCCAGTCAGCCAAATTATTTCCCTTTGCTACTATGGAGTCATTGGACTGGTGAGCTGCACACTTAACAGCAGTAATTTCAGAAGGTAGTAACAAATCCTGTAATAGGTGATCAATATACAGGTAATTTTTAATAGGTGCCCCAGAGGATGTCAAAAAACCCCTTTCCTTCCATAAGGTACCAAAATCATGAACAACACCATGGGCATAACGTGAATCAGTATAGATAGAAACAGATCTGTCTTTGGCGATTTTACATGCATGTGAAAGTGCCACTAATTCCGCAGCTTGTGCGGAGGTGCCAGGTGGTAATTGTTCAGTTCATAGGTTCATAGGTTCATAGGTTCATACTAGGCTATCTGCCCGAGGGCATTTATAAGCCTAGCCCATTGTTTTGTGGCTTACGCCACCCCTTTAGTATGGGGAACTATACCCATTATTTTGCTGTGCCTCTGTCGAGCAGTGACACTGAGGTAATTCCTGGGGTATATCTGCGATCTCCCATCCATTGGTCAAGATTTCTCTTGAACAAGGCCAGCGAGGTGCTCTGCCTCACATGTACCGGGATTTTGTTCCACAGCATAGGGAGTCTTTGGGTGATGAATCTATCCCTCCAGCACGTCCTATTAATAGCCGTGTCGAGGTTTAAGTCTCCGCCCTTGTGGCTCTGATGGATCTAGATTTTTGAGGTGAAGCATATTCATCAAATCTGGGTTTGACATGGCCTTGTATGTTAGGCAAAGGTCACCTCTGAGCAGCTGGCGACTGAATAGAGCTGGAGTTCTTTCAGTCGGGCAGCATAGGACAGATTTTTGAGACCCTTTATCCTTTTGGTGAGGAACTTTTGTGGCCTCTCCAGCTGCTGCAAGTGTCGGGTCAGATACATTCCGAATAGGGCATTGTACTCAATCATTGGTCTGATGAGTGATGAGTAAAGGGAGACTATGACCTCCCTTGATCTAGATGAGAATCCCTTCATGATAAGGTGGGCAATGTAGAAGGACTTCCTAACTACTTTAGCTACATGGGTGTCAAATGACAGACTACTATCAACCTGGGTCCCCAGGTCCCTGATAACTTCTTCTGTGCTCAGTGGATTGCCACCTATTTGGTAGCTAGGGGTAACCTTGTTTTTCCCGAAGGGTATGACTATGCATTTTTGGCATTTAACTTTAGGCCGTGGCTCTGGCACCAGTTATCCGCTTCTGTGAGACCCTTCTGAAGGATATCTGTGTCAGATGTGTTTTCTACTATGGCGCCCAGTTTGCAGTCATCTGCAAACTTTGTCAGCCATAACCCTCCTGTGTTTGCTTGTACTCGGAAAAGTAGATGCCAAACAAGAGTGGGCCCAGGACTGAGCCCTGTGGGACACCACTTGTGACAGGCTTTGAGTCTGACATGGCGCCAGCAACTCTGACCCTGTGGGTTCTGTCACTCAGCCAGTTTGCAACCCATCTTGTGATGTATGGGTTAACATTTAAGCTGATGAGTTTTTCAATGATACCCGAGTGGGGTATTGTATCGAAGGCCTTAGCCAGATCGAGGTAGGCTGTATGGACTGCCTTTCCTCATCAATGGCTTTGGTGACTGTTTCAAAAAGTCAACCAAGTTTAAAAGGCATGATCTGCCTTTGACAAAGCCAAACTGGGTTGGATCCAAAGTCTGCAAATTCCCTATGTCTTTATTTATGAGGTCCATTATGATCCTCTCCATGGCTTTGCAGATAAGGCTTGTCAAGCTAATGGGCCGGTAATTTCCAGGGTCTGTGGACGCACCGCCTTTGTGAAGTGGGACCACAGTTGCCGTGCGCCACCCCTGGGCAATGTATCCAGAGGTAAGACTTTGATTAAACAGCTGTCCTAGCTGTGGGTTTAATTCCTCATTGAGTTCGTGGAGCACACAGCCGGGACACCATCGGGTCCCATGGATGCTGTGTTTTTGCTTTGGAGAGAGCAGTTCTCACTTGGGCGCTGGAGATGTTTGGGGGCTGCACTCATTTGGTATAGATATCTCTCCTTTTGGGGGAGGGGAGAAGTTTGCACTGAACCTGTCAGCCAGTATGTTGGCAATGTCTGTAGGATCAGTAATCTTCACATCATTTTGAACTAGTTCTGAGCATATCTGGGAGTTTCCTCCTAGGTTTCTAACATAGCTAAAGAAGGCCTTATGATTGTCTTTTGAGTCTTTAGCTATTTTTCTCTCAAATTTGCTTTGGATGATTTTATGAGAGCTCTTAGTTTTTTACTTATAGTGATCAAGGATGTCTTACCTTTTAAGGATTTTGCTCTATCTTGTAGTAGCTTCCTCCTTTTGTTGTAGAGTTTGTTTATGGCTGGGGTCCACCAGACTGGACGCTTGCCTTTGGTACAAAGAGTCTTTGTTTTGCTTGGGATTGCCTTATCCATGCAGTCCTGCAGGTGCTGGTAGAAGGTGTTTGTAAGTGATTCAGCGGCTTGAGTATTGTTTTCCGCTGGCTCGGGGGCCTGAAAGGAGACCACACTAGTCTTTAGAAGTGTGAAGTCGGCTTTGAGAAGTTCTTTACTGTGGTCTTTTTTATTTCAGGTGGGGGTGGGATGAGGACCTCCAGCGAGATTAGTTTGTGATCTGATCTCACCAGTGAGGGGTATACGTCCGGTGTTGAACATTGTGCTCCCATGTTCGTGATGATGAGATCAAGTATGTTATCTCCTCTTGTGGGATGGTGACTAGTTGTTCCATGGCATTTGAGTTTATGAATTCCAGGAACTTTTGGGCTAGGGTGTTTGGGCTTGAGTAGTGTTCCCAGTCTATATTAGGGTGATTGAAGTCACCTAGTATGATGGTGTTTGGTGATACATTTATCCCTCTAGTGTTTTCAGGAAGGCCATGTGAGTTTCCTGAGTTTGTGAGGGTGGCCTGTAACATGCTACAATTTGCAGAGCAGTCTTGCCTATGGTTAATTGCACCTGGATGGTCTCCGATGCATCGTGGCGTTGCCACCAGTCTTGAGGTGTGGGTGTCCTTGATGAATATGGATACCCCCCCCCCTTTCTTGGTATTGTCCGGATTTTGGGGCCGGAACGCATGATATGAGGTAAAACCTGATAGCTGGGGTGCTCTCAGGAGCCTTGAACCAGGTTTCTGTCACAGCACAGACATCGATGTTCTCCATACTGAGAAGGGCCTCGAGTGCGTGCATTTTGAGATTTAGACTTCTGGCATTGAGCAGCATTACCCTTAGTTTTTCCTTTTTGTGTTCTAGGGTGGTAGGTTTAGAATTTGAGCCTTGCCTAAAAAGGCACTATGGGGTGGCAAGAGCCTTTGCCAATATCCGAATCCCAGGGTGACAGGTGCAAGCCGCCCTTGAAGCAGCGTGGCTTGTCCAGCATGTCATCCCAGGCAGACAGATACTGGATCCCCTTTGAATGACACCAGTGTTTAAGCCAATTGTTAAAGCTGATCATCTTATCTCTGTATTGTGGCATCATTCTTGGTGAAGGTAGGATACTGCTCAAGGTCAGGGTCATACCTGCCTGGGCTACATAATCAGAGAGCTCCTCAATGTTTCCTTTCATGTAGTCCAAGGAGTACGCCTCAGGTCGTTTACACCAGCGTGGACAATGACTGAGTCATATTTGTACCTGCTGTTGAGAGACCTGAGTGCTTGCGTTATGTGGCGGATTCTAGCGCCCGACAGGCAGCTTACTGTGACCTTCTCCTTACTCAGTCTGGTGAGCGGGACATCAGTGTGTCTGACTATGGAGTCACCAATGACTAGTGTGTCTGGCATTGTGTTTGGCCTTAAGGGCTGTGACTGTTTGACACTCTGACTGTGAGGTCTATGTGTTATTGGTGTTGTGTTCTGAGGTGGTGGTTGTTTGGGTGTCTGCTTTGGTGGCCTCTGCTGTTTTGGTAGATTTTGATCAGAGCCTCGAGTATGTCTTTGTGTGTTTATGTGTATGATTTGAGGTTGTAATGGTACTATGTGAGACTGGGTCTATAGTGTGTGTGGTAACCTTCTCCTCCTGACTGGTCTTGCCAGTCCTATGTTGAGAGAGCTCAGCCTCCAGTTTGGCCGTATAGTTGCATCTCTCACATGTATTTGTGTTTTGTGGGAGGAGGAAAGGGTTGTTCAGGTACATGAGGCAATTGAAACATTGCCTCAATATTCCCAGGTTCACCAGCTGAGCAGGAGAGGACACTAGCAACTGATCCCTCGACATGCTAGAAGGGTAGACAAAAACTTCAAAAAGATTCCGGGGATGTGGGTGTCCGAGAAATGTGGGGTTGCCTTTTGGGATACCATCTATGACATGGGTGTCGTATCAAGGTAATAAGTACTGTAGGAGCAAGTGCTAGGTTTAATAGATAGAGAATAGTCTACTTGGAGTCAAGTAGAGTTGATCTTTTTAGTTATAGGATACGCTGATTTGATCAGTAGTATAGTTCGAGGAAGGTAGTTTTAAGGAAAATTTGAAGAGTGGACTTTAGGTAGCCCAATAGTTTAAACCTGCTTAACCGCACTGCCCTAGTGTGCAACAGTGGCAGCTCCGTCTAAATCGCTAATGGCAGCTTAAGCTGCTTTTATACCAGGGCTGGAAAGCTAGAAACTGGCCCAAACGACCAATAAACTACTAGTTACTGGCTGAAACCTCACAAAACTGGACAAAAGGCAGCTCAATGCTTCCCACTCCCACTGGTAAGCAAGGTAGTTTCCTTCCCCAAATAAGGCAAGGAAACAGTACACAGGAACTACAACCAAAGCCCAGGAATCAGCAACTCTGAAACTGGACTAAACTAGTAAAGCAGGAAAAACAAGAGATATTTTTTCTTTTTTTTCTTTTTTTTCACAAAACAGGCAGAAACAGGTACAGCAAACACTTATAAATGCTATGAATCAGCTACTACAGCTTACACAGAAGAATTTGCTACAAATACAGTCAAATAGTAACAAACAAGGATTCCAAGTGCAATATTAAGTTAAATGCAGTAAAACAGCTTCAATGTAACAGAAAGGCAGGCGAAATACAGTTGCTAGGTATTCAGATGTGGAAAGCAACAAAATATACTTAGTATCAAGAAAAGTCGCTTATTCAGCTCTCTGCAGCCTGGATTACTCTGCTGGCCCACGTGGAGTCTGTGCTGAGTAGGTACAAGCTGAAAGTTTTATACCAGGGGCTGGAAAAGCTAGAAACTGGCCCAAAACGACCAATAAACTACTAGTTACTGGCTGAAACCTCACAAACTGGACAAAGGCAGCTCAATGCTTCCCACTCCCACTGGTAAGCAAGGTAGCCTTCCTTCCCCCAAATAAGGCAAGGAAACAGTACACAGGAACTACAACCAAAGCCCAGGAATAAGCAACTCTGAAACTGGACTAAACTAGTAAAGCAGGAAAGCAGGTAGCTTCCTTCCCCAAATAAGGCAAGGAAACAGTACACAGGAACTACAACCAAAGCCCAGGAATCAGCAACTCTGAAACTGGACTAAACTAGTAAAGCAGGAAAAACAAGAGATATTTTTTCTTTTTTTCTTTTTTTCACAAAACAGGCAGAAACAGGTACAGCAAACACTTATAAATGCTATGAATCAGCTACTACAGCTTACACAGAAGAATTTGCTACAAATACAGTCAAATAGTAACAAACAAGGATTCCAAGTGCAATATTAAGTTAAATGCAGTAAAAACAGCTTCAATGTAACAGAAAGGCAGGATATACAGTTGCTAGGTATTCAGATGTGGAAAGCAACAAAAATATACTTAGTATCAAGAAAAGTCGCTTATTCAGCTCTCTGCAGCCTGGATTACTCTGCTGGCCCACGTGGAGTCTGTGCTGAGTAGGTACAAGCTGAAAGTTTTATACCAGGGGCTGGAAAAGCTAGAAACTGGCCCAAAACGACCAATAAACTACTAGTTACTGGCTGAAACCTCACAAAACTGGACAAAGGCAGCTCAATGCTTCCCACTCCCACTGGTAAGCAAGGTAGCTTCCCTTCCCCAAATAAGGCAAGGAAACAGTACACAGGAACTACAACCAAAGCCCAGGAATCAGCAACTCTGAAACTGGACTAAACTAGTAAAGCAGGAAAACAAGAGATATTTTTTCTTTTTTTTCTTTTTTTCACAAAACAGGCAGAAACAGGTACAGCAAACACTTATAAATGCTATGAATCAGCTACTACAGCTTACACAGAAGAATTTGCTACAAATACAGTCAAATAGTAACAAACAAGGATTCCAAGTGCAATATTAAGTTAAATGCAGTAAAAACAGCTTCAATGTAACAGAAAGGCAGGCGAAATACAGTTGCTAGGTATTCAGATGTGGAAAGCAACAAAAAATATACTTAGTATCAAGAAAAGTCGCTTATTCAGCTCTCTGCAGCCTGGATTACTCTGCTGGCCCACGTGGAGTCTGTTTGTAAGACCACAGATGGCGAGCAGACTGACCATGCAGCCTGGAGTTCACCAGAATTATTTCGTAAACAGGATCCATCCAGGAAAAGAACTAAATCAGGATTAAGCAAGGGAACATCTCTCAAATCTAACCTGGGAGAAAGAACAGTGTTAACTACAAGTACACAGTCATGTGGTTCGCCCTCGTCACTAGTTGGAATCAGTGAAGCAGAGTTTAGTGATGGGCAACGTGTAATTTGCACAGCAGGATTACTTAATAAACTT
>NC_056749.1:545913247-545920747 GCF_019279795.1 Protopterus annectens
TAAATATATAGATATATATGTGTGTGTATTATTGTGTATATATATATATATATATATATATATATATAGATATATATGTGTGTATATATATATATCGATATAGATATATATATATATATGTGTGTGTGTGTTATTGTGTGTGTGTGTGTGTATATATATATATATATATATATATATATATATATATATATATATATATTTATGTATATATATATATATATGTATATATATATATATATATATATATATATGTATATATATATATATATATGTATGTATGTGTGTGTGTGTGTTGGCCTGTATCACATTATCAGTTTTATGCCTTTCCCTTTGGACTATCCAGTGTACCAAAGACTGTTCATAGATTGTCTAACTCCATTTATAGCTCATTGGAGGCTACAGGCTATCCCTTTTCTTTTTCCATATTTAGATGACTTCTTATCTTTGCAGAGTCTTTTTTAAAGTGTCAGGGATCTCTCATGTTAGTGATACATTTCTTACAGAAGCTGGAAATCCAAGAAAACATTCAAAAGTCCTTTTTAACTCCATCAGGTGTCAGTTGGACAACTCAGTTCAAAGAGCTTTTTGTCCACAGGAAAATTGATCTATATATCTATTCCTAAGGTTCTCCACTCAGACTTCAATTACTGTGAGGGAACACCTCAGGATTTTGGGTCTCATAGTACTTATGATTCTCATGATAACCCTGGCAAGACTCCATATAAGAAAATACAATGGCATCTGAAATATCTTTGGCATTATCTCAACATTAAAATCCCTTGTCTTTTCAACTCCTAATCCTGAGGTTTGTTAGAAGAGAAATTACTTGAAGACAGAAATTATACCTAAACTTGAGGTCTCCCCTTTTCTCTCTCTCTTTCTCTTTTCCAAAGTTGTTAGCTGTCACAGACACCTCTAAGTTTGCTTAGGGAGCAGTTTCTGGAGGAATAATAGTACAATGTGTATGGAATACCCAGAACAGATACAGATGCAAATATAAGAGGTGCTTGCCCAGATTAAGGCATTCAACTCTCTGAATTATCTTTGGTCCCCAGGACCTCTTTAAGTTGTTTCAGAAAATACTACTGTCATGTGGTACTTCTACAAACAGGAGGGATCCAGGAAGTACCCCCACCCCCTGTATAGACTAGCCATGTTAGCTTGGAATATAGCACAGTCTCACTCTAGAAGCATCCTTCTGTCTGTCAGAGCAAAGCTGTATGGCAGACAAGCTAAGCATGACAAGGCAGACCCTCACATATACAAACTAGATCAGGGAGTCTTTCCAAGATTTGATACATCTTTGGGGAGTTCCTCTAATAGACCAATTTGCCACCAATCTAAATAATCAGCTGGCAAGATTCTGTTCCGGGACTGCATGCAAGAAGGCCTGACAGACAGATGCCTTTGTTTTCCTTGGATAGAATGCTCCTATATGCATTTCCACCTTTTCCACTGATATACAGGGTAATTTTGAAGATTCAGAAGGAATCCCCCCAACATCATTGTGATGACTCCCTTACTGGCCCAGGCAACAATGGTTCTCCCTTCTTTTGGAAATGGCCATGGTCAATTACCACAAGCTGCCTCATACAAGATCAGGGGGTTTTGATACACCATAGCCCCAATCAACTTCAACTGATTGCCTGGATGATAGTGTTTTAATTCCCTTTAGGCACCTGTTTACTAAAGAAATACAGCAGGTACTAATGGAAGCAAGAAATCCTGCTAATAGAAAATCATGTATTAGCCAATGAAAATGGTTTTCTAGTTGGTGCCACCAACATAACTATCACCCATTCAGGACTAGTTATCCTCTGATTTTACAATCTTTGTGAGAATTACTATATTACGGCCTTTTTTACTCCTCTGTCAAGGTTCATTTATTGGCTATTTCAGCATGTCTGTCCATGGATCATCCTCTTTCAAGGCATTCTCAAGTCAAAATGTTTTTCAAAGGTTATTTACTTTAGACGCCTCCAGAAAATGGTGGCCCCTTCTTGGTATCTTAATTTTGTGTTAGAGAGGCTAATACCTGCTCCATTTGATGTTCTTAACATGGAAAACAATTTTACTGATTGCTTTGACCTCTGCTATAAGAGTATCTGAGTTGCAAGGTCTTATGGTGAGTGAACATTTTCCACAAAAGCAGGGTTTCTTTAACAATTTATTTATTCTTTATACCTAAAGTGGTATCCAGGTTTACTTTCAGACAAACTATCCATTACCTCATTTTCAAAAAGAGGGAGAAAGGATACTCTATCTTGGATGAACTCTGACAACTCTGGTACTATCTTGACTGAACTAAATCGTTCATGTCTTCTGATCAATTGTTCATCTTTTGTGAAGGTAAGAAGATAGGACAACCCATATCAAAGTAGACTATTTTCAAATGGTTATTTAAGGTTATTAGCATTTGATATACTCACCACAACAAAACTATTGCAGTCAGGGTCAAGGGCCACTATACCAGGATCTTGGCCTTTTGTAAAGGGTTGGATTCAATAAGTACTCTAGAAGCAGTGACTTGGTCCTCTGTACATACTTTTACAAAGCACTATAAGCTTGATTCTTTCTCTAGGTCTAGATCAGGTTTTGCTTGGACCATTATCCAGGGGCTCCTGAACTCTTCTTCCACCTTCCAAATGTAGCAAGCTAGGGTAATCTACTCATATAGCTAAGGTACTGCAGCAGTGATCATTTGAACTTATACTGTTATGATAGGATTAATTACGCAGTTGTACTTTTTCCTAAATTGGGCGTGTCTACTGCAAATCAAGGCTGAGCAAGTCTGTCACCTTTCCTTCCACCCCACCTCTGTGATATTTTCCCACTTTATTTTCTCAAATATTGATACACTGACATTTGTCATGCTGAGTATGTTACCATATTTACCTGACCACATCTTTAACTGTGAGTCTTCCAGCGCTTTGCTATCTTCAGATGATACAGCTCTGTTGTATTTTAATACAATACCTAATCAGTCTTGTTTCACCTTCTGCATGGCCTCTCACTCTCTCTGTGTATGTATTTATGTATGTTGATATGTGTGTGTGTGTGTGTGTGTGTGTGTGTACGTGTGTGTTTATATACATCTCTCTCTCTCTAGGTTATTAACAGGAATAAGTATGATCCTCAGACTTGAACCACAAAACGTGGCTTACTCTGGACAAAGCTGCCTTTTTATTTGTCACCGATAATTTTCTGCATGTCTTTTGATGTTTTGAATCTTGTAACTAAGGTGTTGCACAGCCACTGATGTTTTTTTTGCTTTCATGTCTGATATTCTTCTATGAGATATTAAAAGTGAAGATGTAGGGCACTGACCTTCTCTCCTGCATCCAAATAATGAATTTCACAGATCAGATTTAACACTCAGATCTTCCCTTTCTATGTGCGAGTTGTACTTTGCTAAATGGAAGTCAAGCCACATGACAAGAAATCTATAGACAGTGACTGTATCAAAATAGATGCCATATTCCACAGATGATACCCACTTTAGAGACTGGTTAAGAATGATAGGCATGGGTTTTGTTTTGCTGTTATCTGCAATCCATTTAAGAAACAGAAATAAGAAATCCTTGTAAGGTCAGTACATGGTGACACCTGAACATCAGTAAGGCACAGGGCAGAGTGCTACAAGGCACAATCATCCATGCAAAGGAAGACAACAGCAAGTACCCAGAATTAACTTGTGAGTAAACAGAGACAGATAGTGAATTATTATATGTCACCTATGATATAAAAAACATTTTAAAAGAAGTACTGATGGGAATCTTATATGAGATTTTAATTTGAAAAACCTGTCTCAGAGGTGGCTTTTGAATAATGCAAGAACAGTGACTCAAATATTGCTCAGGCTGTCAATCAGCAGATCACAGTTATTCATATCAAAGTCCTTGTTAACACTCATAGGTACTGTCTCTTCAGAGGGTCAATCCCAAATGTATTAAAGCATAAATAATGCCCTAGACTGCTGTCCAAGTGCTGAACTATTGTCTAAAATCTCTTGACCAGTATAGTACACTGGTAGGATATTCTTGTACTTCAACAAATGTTTTCAAACATCTTGTAAAAATGGGTAATTGACAGCCAAACTGTAGCTGACATATAAAGGATTTGACTGACTAAGGCTGGGTTCCATTACTAAGCCCATCAAAGGATGAAGGTGAGACTGTGAATATACAAATGACAGGTTCAGATACCTTCATTAGAAATTTGCTGCTAAGGCAGTAATTTCAGGAATGATCAAAATGAAAAATTACTAAAATAATTTTGAGACCTTAGTTCCTGCTTTCATGAAGTAAAATACAGGTTTTCATCAATTAGTATGCAGGCGCACATATCTGAAAGGTTAGGTATATCAGCCTCCTTGAGAGTAGATACCATATTTTGTGTGTGTGTGTGTGTGTGTGTGTGTGTGTGTGTGTGTGTGAGAGAGAAATTTTCAGCAAGAAAATTAGGAAAACAGAGTTGTTACAGTGTCATGACATAAAAATATCTATCACATATTTGTCTTTTAGAGTGAAACACCAATATCAACATGTTTTTTTGACCCACTTTGGTTGACAGGTATGCAAGACAGGCAGTTCCTGTGTTAGGGATTTATGCAATTGTGTGATTTCAGAGTTAGTATATATAATGAGCAGAAGGCATGAGAGGTGCAGGGGGCCTAACCCCTGAAAAAAAAAAAAAAAAAGTTAATCCGCACGACATGCGCACTCAGCTGTCAAATGTTTTATTGTTGACATTAATACATTGGCATTTTGGCCATCGATATAACAGGCATTCAGTTTAAAGTAAGACTGCCACAGGCAGAAAGGAAGCAGACATTATATAGATAAATAGCTATAGATGTATGTGGAAATACCATAGGTGGCTGAACAACATTCTTTTTGAAAGCATTATGTTATGAATGAACTCATCGAGTGTAATACTTTCAAAAAGAATGAGGAACTGAAAGGAATTATTCAGAGACTGCTGAATAACAGGGACAGGGAGATATTACCCTATCTCCAGTACTGAGCCCACATTTAAGTTAGCCAGGATGTAGGGGATGCAAAACAACACTTGCTTTAATGTTCTCTTGTGCTTTCTGAGAGCTTGATTTTCAGTAGATTTATTTGTGAAATGGGTGTTTTTAAGCTGTGTCTCATTATTATTATCTATCCACATCTGTGTGTACATATTTTATACATATAATTTATAACCAAACACCAAACTCCTTTGCAGGAACAGTACCAACTGGTAAAATTGAAGAAGTAAGATATCCAGGTGTCAAACCAAAGTGCAGAAACAAACTTTTATTTTCAGCTTCACCAGTAAAAGCGTAAAAACATACAATAAATCCAATATCTCGTCAAGCGCTTTCACCCGGGCCCTCCCAGGCTTTATCAAGACATTTAATTCATTACAAGCAGATTCTTTTATACTGTTTTTATCCTACTTAATTACTTAATTAGTTGTCAATTAATTGTAAAATTGTACTGCATTTAAAGCAAAAGTGTCATTTTTTGTAATGATACAATCTAATAACATTAATTATTGCTATATCTATTGTATCTTAACTCCTCTTTTGTTCATGTTAGTATTAAATGCATATCCACAAATAAACCTTAAATATTTATATAATTGTATTTAAATTATACTTAAAAAATTCTATTAAAAATCATACGTTTTAAAAATAATAAATTTTAAAAAGCATATTATACAGTTTATATATCATGCCTTATAGTGATAGTAGATTCAATTGTTAATAAACCTCCAAGCAGTTTCACTCAACAATTGGCAAATTGTTCCGCATATGCAGCGCAAAAAAAAAATATAAAAAATATATATATACAAATATACAAATAACTTGGTATGTTGTTAATTTATCCATTTTGTGTAAATAACATGCCATTTAGTGTGTTTACAAATTAATTATGCTGCAAGCCATTTCTTGACAAAAACATAATATGAGGTATTTACAAGTTGTATATAAATGTGTGCCCAGAACTTATTGACAGTGTGTATATGACTGTACCCTCTTCATTTTTCCATCCCACAAAGGTGGACATACTCATTTACCACACTTTGCCACTGAACTATCCCAGACTATGTTTGTGATCGTCCTGGTCAACCCCGTGTTTCACCACCCCTGATGCGACCATGGCACCAACTTTTGTGGTTTCTCCTTAAATGTTGCCCATTTTCTAATATAATAAGTTTGTTTGCGTTTTGTTACATTATAACTTGGCTCTTCTAATTTTTAACAGGCTACCAATGCTAATAGCTCCATTGAGACCTGGTGTTTTGGCCGCATCCAATCTTACCTGCCAAAGCAGTTCTTTGAACTCTAATGATGTTTCCCAGTCACCTCCTCTAGGGTTAATGTTTACCTGTTCTAGTATCATAAACTCTATTTTCATTCTTTCACATACTAAGGAGTGTTTATAGAAAGCATTTGTTTCTTTACTTCTGCTAATATCGTAGAGGTGCTCGTATATCCGTTTTGCAAGTGTTCTCTCTGTCTTTCCAATGTAAAAACTTTGACAACACTGACATAACCCAAGATAAACTACTCCTTTGGCTTTGCAGTTGAAGTACCCAGGGGATTTTATATATGTTTTCCTTGACTTCAGATAGAACCCTTTTTTATTCATAATATAAGGGCATTGTTTGCAACTATTGCATTTGAATGTCCCAATCCTTTGGGTCGTTTCACCTTGCCTTGCATCTATATTTGTTTCTAACAATTCCTTCAAGTTTTTGTTACGCCTTCTAATAAACTGTGGTTTGCCCCCAAGTAGTTTTTTATGTTCTTCGTTCATAATAACTATAGGCCAGTATTTATTTATCGCCCTTTCTACCGCTACACTTTCGTTGCAGTTAGTGTGAACAAAAAGGCATTCACTCTCCTTTGCTCCATTGTCCATTTTTTTACTTTTATATCCACGCTCTTCCCCTAGTAAAGGAAAGTAGTATTCATTTCTTTGACTTCTCACTTCTTCCGTTACTCCTTCAATTAACTGTTTTGGATAACCTCTTTCTTGGAATAACTTCATTAGAAACAAGCATTCATTTTCAAACCAAGTTTCCTCACTACATATTCTTGCTGCTCTAATTACCTGTCCTTTTATAATTCCTTTTCTTTGATACAAAGGGTGGTTACTATTGTAGTGCAAGAACATGTTGGAATAACTGTCTTTACGGTGAATCCTGGACATGAAGCAATTGTTCTCTATATTTTTCCACAAATCCACATCTAAGTACTGTAAATTGTCGGTTTTTATATTACATGTAAATTTGAGAAAATTGGTACTATTATTAATGTATTCAATAAATTGCTCGCATTCTTGCTTGCTGCCCTTCCAGAGAATGCATATGTCGTCCAAATAACGTCGGTAATGTGTTCGGTGTTCTACCCATTGCGTATTGAATATATATTTAGATTCCCAATACCCTAACACAATGTTAGCATACGCAGAGGCACAAGGGGTCCCCATAGCTACTCCCCTT
>NC_056749.1:545925747-545978247 GCF_019279795.1 Protopterus annectens
AAATCTGGACAAAGCCAAAAATGGTGGTGGGACAAAGGCCCAAAAATTGGGACAGATCTAATTTTTTTTTTTTTTTTTTTATAGTTAATGAAGTGGTATTAGAATTAGTTTGAACATAGTATTTGGAGTCAAGTCCCTTGAAGTATGGGAGTTTTTGTGGTTATCTAGTTTGTGCTTCTGTTCATTTATTAGTTTGCAATATTTGACAGACACTAGGCAGGACTTTTGCCAGGTCAAACATTTAACAGTTCACAGATAGCAACATTTGATCCACCTCTGATGGTTGTTAATCATAGGAATAATAATTATGTTTCCACAAGATTGATGATGTTATTGTTTGGGAAACATGGTTAAAGTGCAGTGACTGGAAACCAGTTCTGTTAGAATATAAATGTTTTTACTATAAGAGACATTCTGACAAAAAATCAGGTGGAGATGTTATGATAGGGATTAAAGATAGTTTTGGGACCTGTGATTATTACATGTTCAGTGATAACACCAATATTAAATACTGTGTAAATGTGACCAAAAAGACAACCCTGGAAATATAACAATTTTTGGAGTGTATAGACCACCAAAGGCAAGTGCTGATGACCTAGAAGAAATTCATACATTTCTTGCATGAAGCACAGGAAGGAAAGATAATAACAGCTGGGAACTATAATTTACCAGAAACAGATTGGAATAATATTAATTCAAAAACATTAGTAAGGAAATTATTCACAATGTATGTTCAAGAAGAATAATTGCTTCAGATTGTAAAAAAACTACTATGGAAAGGAATATACTAGACATCGTGTTCCT
Organism: Protopterus annectens; assembly: GCF_019279795.1. NCBI lineage: Eukaryota > Metazoa > Chordata > Ceratodontiformes > Protopteridae > Protopterus > Protopterus annectens. The sequence continues at coordinate 545,926,552 of NC_056749.1, forward strand.
AAATAAATTACTGCTCATGTCAAGTTTTACCACTGTTGATGTGCAGTGTTCATGTGGTTATAAAGGTTAATTTGCTGGTAGATAATTCTGCCAAACTGAAATCTAAACCAGTGCACAGAAAATTAATTACAGATTATATGGAAGCAAAACAGTCACTACGTAAATTTAACTGGAGACATAAGTTCAGTGGAAAAATGCAGATGGAATGTGAAAAGCTTTGAAAGAGAAATTGTTTGAATGCGAAAAATCCAAAAAAATGTTTAACATCAGGATCTATGCATACATACAATGTCAGGGGGATATAGTTCCATAAGAAAACGCTACCTGATTAAGGTAAGAGACAAAAAATATAATTTATATTTTTTTATATAGTTTTTAAAAAGTCTTGTACTCACATAGCATACTCAGGCCCTGCAGATCTCATGGACATGTTAAGCCCTACTCCGCTAGCCCTTGCTTTGTGCCCCACCCTGCCCCCAAATCTCACCCACCCCTAGTGGTCCTAAATTTATAGCTCTAAAGCTCCTCTTTCTAGAACCAATCAACAAGTCTCTAGTCAGCAATTGGACCCTCCTTACTCACCCCTTCCTACTCATCCTGTTACTCATTTAGGGTATATGTCAAAGTCAATTACCATATAATGCCTCTGCCACTCATAAATAAACCATTCAACTTTATGCTATCATACTGCTTGTTACCCCTGATATTTACCATATATCTTCTCACCCACTATGAAAACCAATCCTATCTAGGTTTCCACTACCCAAGATTCCAAACTGCCACTCCAATAATTCCAAATAGGTTAGGCCACCTAATAACCCCCCCCCCCAACAACTAACTCCTCAAATATAAAATATCACCACACAGGCATATCAACCCCAAAACCAAGAATTAGCTAATACTGATAATTAAATTCCAGAAGGTCTCAACTAGTCTACAAAGGAATCTCACAAAGGATGGTTATATCCATCTAAACCCAGGCCCTACCTCACCAGTCAGCTCCTGCCCCATTATCAATACTCCCATTAATTTTAAAACCTTAAATAGACCTCTAAATTCTCACTTTGTCAGTCACCTAAACATTAGGAGCATAAATAATAAGGTCCATCACCTTCATGCCCTCCCCTCTTAGATACATATTCCCCAGACATACTGTGTCTCACTGTAACCTGGTTACAGATAACGAAGTAATATCGCCATGTTATAACAAGCTAAGATTAGACTGCACCACTAGGAAGGGTCACTGTACTTTACAAAACTACCCTTCACGTGACCTCTGACTCCCTGAAATCACCCCAAGTTGATAATGCAAAAATCCTCATTACTAAGCTACAAATTAATAAAAACAAAAGTATAAATATTGTCTGTAGCTACATTCCCCCAGGTAATAATGCTAACACCACAGAATACATCTTCTCCTGGCTGGCTACTAACTACCCCCAAGAAACAATTATTCTTGGAGACTTCAACATAGACTGGAACAGTTGTTCCTCAGAATCACCCACTATCCATATGAATCTATATGGCTTTACTCAGACTATATATTCCCCTACTAGGATCAGTAAACCTAACAGCAACGAAAGCACCCTGCATTGGATACTCATTAACAGTCATCCAGACATGTACAGGACTTTGACCCTACCTGATGATAAGTGATCATTTTCTTACCTATATAATCAGGCAGAAGACTGATATCCCTTACCAACTCATTTACAAAACAATAAGAAACAATAAAAACTTCAACCCCACTAATTTCCAAAATGAACTCAAATCGTTAATTGGTCAATCCTAAAACATTTGCCACTTGAAGAAGCCATAATATACTTCAATACCAAATTCTTAGCCATCCTTGATACCCATGCACCTGCACGTTCTATCAGAACTAAAACAACTGCACTATGGCTTTCGAAAGATACCAGACAAAAGATCTTACTCAGAAACAAAGTGTGGGCTACCTGGCATACCACAAAATCCCCCTTAGATCAACTCAGATATAGACAGCTAAGGAATGAGAGAAAAAAATCCATTACACTAGACAAGAAAAACTTTTACTGCCAATTACAAAAATAATCCACAAAAGTTCTGAGCAGGCATAAATAAACTTCTTCACCCAGGAAAACTACCACTCCTACCCCCTTGTCCACCAACCAAAAACTGCGAGGATGTTGCCAATACCTTTAACAGTTTCTTCACAGAAACTATCCGGTCACTAGCTAGCAAACTATCTCCTGGTTGCCCAAGTCTGACTGTCTCGACTATCAGTTCACAACCCTCCTTTAACTTATCAACCAGTTTCTACATCACTTATCCGAACTCTAATCAAGAAACTAAAACCCACCACCCTATCTGCAGATCTTCTCCCTGCTAAGTATCTTCAAAAAGCAGTGGATGCCATAGCATACCCCATTTCTATGTTGATTAATAGAACTATATCAGAATCCTATATTCTCTCAAGCTGGAATATATCACATTATTCCACTCTATAAAGGTGGGTAGGTCAACAGAACTGTCAAATTACAGGCCTATAGCTATTCTATCACCCCTGGTTAAAATTATGGAGAAGTGTATTCCTAGACAACATCTAAGCTTTCTCATTCAGAACAATTGTCTGGCCAAATCACAGCATGGATTCAGACATATCCACAGCACCACCACTGCCCTCCTCTCCTTATCTAATGTTATCAATCAAAACTTAAACAATAACATCTCTTCTACCCTCTTTCTTGATCTTTCCAAAGCTTTTGACATGGTAAACCACACACTACTCATAAATACACTCAAGACTATCCCTCGAGATGACCAAACTATCCAGTGGTTTCAATCCTACCTGTGTGGGAGGCAACAAGCTGTACTTTGGCAGGACAAGCTATCTTCCCTGCTACCCATCACCCTAGGGGTCCCCCAGGGCTCTATATTAGGCCTCCTCCTATTTTCTGTCTTTATCAGTGACCTGTACACTGTCATCCCTAAAGAATCTTTTATTCAATATACAGATGATTTACTCTAATTTGCTTTGTCACCTCTCCTACAGACCTGCAGACTCTAACCCAAAATGTTTTTAATACTGTTGAAAATTGGCTCTTAGATTGTCGACTAATTTTAAATCAATACCAAATGAAGCTGTTGCTCTTCTCTCCCACATGCAAGGCCTTCTCTCCTACCTTTACTATAAAATCTAACAATTAAACCATCATTGCCCCAGATCTTAGTACCAATCTCTTAGGGGCAACAGTTGACAATAACCTCAAGTTTGATTTGCATATTAATCAAACCATCAAAAAAGTTAACAAAAAACTTGGATCTCTATGCAAGATTAAACCATTTCTAACTCCACTACCTAGGACTGGTATTGCCTGCACGCATCTACTCTCCACTCTGCTCTATGCCTCTCCTCTTTTCACTAACTTGAGTAAGACTGACCTTAACAAACTCTCTAGATGCTACAACCATATTGCTAGATTTGCCACTGGTGCAGCCTACAGAACGCACCACTGTCTGAACCTAAATCTCCTAGGGTGGCTTGAATTGTCTAACCAACTTCAGTACAGCCAATTAATAGTAGCCTATAAAATTCGACTCCAACCTGAAAACACACCTGTACTTAAAAGCATCATAACCCCTTATAGTAACCTCAAGACACTTCGCTCATCCATCAAGCTACTAGTTCAAACACTCAAATCCAACAACTCAGCTGGTGACTCTCTATTTCCCAACTATGTTGGCAAAACATGGACCTCACTCCCTGCTGAGCTGACCTCAGATCCCACTCTTTCCAATTTCAAAAATAGACTAAAGCTGCTCCTTAAAAGCCGCTAGTTTGTCCTTGTTCTTACCCTGACTAACTCCCAAAATACAAACACGTGCTAAATAGGACGCCTGTCTTCATTTCCTTTTCTTTCTTATTGAAAGGTTACTACTTTGTATTAAATATGATGGACTGTATTGACTTTTATCCTGACACAAGTGTGCTATTGAAATGTACTTGTAATAGTGATTTACTTGTATAATGTAAAATACCTCTGTATGTACAATACCTCTCTATATGTGTGGTACTGTAATAGTGCTCTGATTGTAACATGTAAATTCTCTGTGTGTATGTATGGAGCTTTTCTCCCCATGCCTCCTCTGAAAATGGACATATATCCAGTCGGACTATCCCGATCCACAAATGTAAAATAAATAAATAAATGGAAGAGAGGTCAAACTACAACTTTGAAAACTGAAATAAACAAGCAGGACAAACAAATTAAGCATAGTGTGAGACAAGATCAAGGAAAATTTGAAGAAAATGTATATAAAGATAGTGAGCATAATAGGAAACCTATTGATTGTTACATAATATGTGGAGGGAGGAAAGACATACACACTGAAAAACTATGTGTAGATTCTAAAATTCATTGTCAGACACAACCAATTATAGATAGATTTACAAATTCTTGTACAAAACAGTTTGGCTCCATAAAGGGGATGATAAGTTGTCCTAGTGACATCCAGGTAACCTCTTATACTAGTATAAAATTAGATTATATTGAAAAAGAACTGCACAGACTAAATCCAAACAAAGCAAATAGGGAGACGGAATTGGTAATAATAACCTGAGAACACTTCAGCAAGAACTTACATTACCATTATATCTGTTATTTACTAGGTCATATAAATTTGGGGAGATTTCTCAAGATTGGAGACGTGTCTGTTTGTCTTTAAGGAAAAGGGGAGTAGGACAAACCCAGAGTCATATAGACCCTTAAGTCTACTTTCAGGTTTTGGAAAAATAATGAAGAAGGTAATATTGGATAAGTTATTGTCAGAACTGGATAGGCTGGGATTTAAAACCATATATCAGCATGCATATGTTGAAAATAGATCTGTTTCTACCTGTAACATGATGTTCTATAACAATATAATAGCTATGAATGAAAAATGATGCTGTGATGTAATTTATATAGATTTAACTTCAGAATTTGACAGGGTCATACACAAAACACTGATCAATAGAAAACATAGGTATGAATGTAGTCTTGGTAAGATGGATAGCTGCATGGCTTACAAATAAAACATGGCAAGTATCATACAATAATTGGACAGGTGAAATTCTTGGTTGCAGTTAGGGTATCTCACATGGCCCTGTCCTAGGCCATTACTTGTTTAGATTGTATGTTTCAGACCTAACTTTTCCATCTGAGGTGTTCTACTGTCTATATGCAGATGATCTGAAATTGGGTAAACTGATTACGTGTGTTACAGATAAGGCATGTCTGCAAAAGGACTTGACTGAATTGACCATTTGGCACAAGAGAATAATATGCTGATAAATACATAAAAAACTAAACATATGAGATTTGGCAGACATAAATTGAAAGGTGAATATTTAATACAGCACACAGTGATTGAAACTGTGGATTCATTTAAGGACCTGGGTATATGGGTAGATACAGCTTTGACTTTTTGTAATCATATCAACCAGTTGGTTAATGATAGTTATAAAAAGTATAGGTTGCGTAAAAAGATTGATAAAGTCTAGGAAATCAGAAATGATGAAGTAAACTGTTTGTTAGTTACATTAGACCCAAACTTGAGTATGGAATATAATATGGAAAATGTATAGGAAAACAAGCATGAGTAAACTGGAAAGAGTAAAGCGGAAATATACCAAGGGCATCTATAAATGTTAAAATTTAAGTTATGAAAGCCTAAAACATCTGAACTTGCACAGGGTCTCTTATAGATATCTAAGAAGAGATCTTATTCAGGTATACAAGGCATTTAGAGACCACTATCTCTGGGAATGCTAGGAGTTATCACAAAGTACTAGAAAATTATCAGACAACCTACGTAGAAGATCCTATAGGAATGAGATGGGTACTAATTGGTTCTCTGAGAGAGCAGCTGATGCATGGAACAGACTACCAATTCACATTAAAGCAAGTATTCGTTTAGATATTTTAAGAACAGCCTGGACACTTAATATAGGAACAAGTATTATGGTATATCGGCAGGCTAGAAGGGCATTAATGCCCGTGCTTGAAATATTTGTATCTATGTATGTATGTATGTATGTATGTATGTATGTCCAAAATCCTTGCCATATAAAGAATGAACAAAATCCAAGACAGCAAATATAAAATATAAAACTTAAATCCATTGACTATGATATTAGTCAACTGGCAGAGTTGTTTACTTTGACTGGCTACAGTGAAACCTGTAGGGTGTTGTAGTGCATTTGAATTGTACAATTGGGAATTAGTATACTAACTTAAGAGAGGTGTGCGGTGAAAGCCTCCATGGAAAGAAATTGTTTTTCCTGTTTGATTAATTTTTTTATTGGTATTCTGTGTATCATTTTGAAAAGTATGTGTATGATATTTTGATCAGTAGTACAACACATTGTTTTGTTTAGTGGTTTAATGGCAATCATCATACATATATAGCAATTGTGTTTTGAACATTTGAGTGTTTGGCTGCATGTGCAGTCAGTTTTTTTTAAAGCTTGGTGGCAGTTGATAGAATGATGATGCAATGTTTATATTGTTGGCTTGGTTAGCCCTACTAGAAGAGACCCAGAAAGAAAATCTCAACAACAAACAGTAAAGATATTAATTAATAAAACAAGAGTCCTAAGACTAAAGCTAAAACAGCAAAGAAATAGTTTAACAGAATAAGCACTAATATTTGTATTATATGGTCACATAAAGTAAATGAGCATATCCCTTTACATACAAAGAACAGGAGATTGAGAACATACTTAAATAATACAAATTAGAAAAACATTTAAATCAGGTAAGTGTGAAAAAAATGAAGCTGCAGTGTGACTATGTTTGAGGTAATTATTTTAAGAAGGTTTGTTTGAACTTCTGAGGATTCTGTTTGTCTGATTTCGTGATGGAGTCTAGTTTAGTTAGCCAGAAAGCATACCTTGGGTGTATTGTTCTCAACTTTTATAGCATTTTTGGGATGTAAAAAGGCTTTGATTGTTTGATTTGAGCATATACTTAATTCCATGAGGAGGGTGAACAGAGCACAGAGCAAGGAATGTATTGCGGTGCAAAACTTTAAATGTAGATATATTGGCCACATAGGTGCCTCTTCTGTAGGGTTAACCATGTAATGGTAGAGGGCAGCATACTGATGAGATGAATTAAGACTAGAAATAAGCTTCGTAGTTCTGGTGTAAATCCTCTTGTGTTTGGTTGTGCTTTTTGATAACAGTTCCCATAAATGTATGACAGTAAAGGAGTTATGATAAAAGAAGAGTGTAAGACATCAGTAAAAGAGTTTTGATAGCACAGAACTGTGAAACTGCATTATTCTGGAACTGTAGTAAGGCTATCATTTATTCTGTATAAGACACTTAACTTATGGTGGCAGCCTGTATGTCAACATGTTTATTGAAACTGAGATCTTAATCAGTCAGAATACCAAGATATTTCAAAGTCAATTTCCTCAATCAAATCAAATATTCCTGTGTTTTTTTTTTGGGGGGGGCAGTAGATGGAATATAATAATATCATATATATATATATATATATATATATATATAATATCATATATATATATATATGTATATATGTATATATGTGTGTGTGTATATATATATATATATATAATGTGTGTGTGTATATATATATATATATATATATATATATATATATATATATATATATACACACACACACACACACACACACACACACACACACACACACACACACACACACACACACACACACACACACACACACATATATAAATAAGCTGACAGTCATGCTCGATGTATGGAAGGTTCACTTGAGCTGAGCGAGTCCCATATATCGGCAGTCAGAATGTCAAATCCTGGCATTATTGACTGTATGAAATTGCCCCCCCTTCTGGGGCCATATTAGCTTCTTGTTCCTGGGTCCAAACTATTGTTGAGTTTTGGTGGCTGGTGTCATTTTCATGCAAGCCAGTATTTGGCATGCTGACTTTTGAGGAAAGGTTGCAATGATTTGTAGACTCAAGCTTCAGAGGACTGAGTTTTTAATAGTAAACTATATATATGTCTTCTGTGCAAAGTCTGCATGTCCTCCCTGTGTTCGTGTGGTTTCCTCTGGGTGCTCCGGTTTCCTCCCACATTCCACAGACATGCATCTGGAGCATTTCTCCTAGGGACTCCACTGAAAATGGGCTCTGTCCCAGTTCGACTTTCCCAGTAAACAAATGTTAAATACGTATATATTTGGTCATGCTTTAGTTTGCAAGTGAATGTTTGTGGCTTGTGTACAAGTCTCTAAATTGTATACTTTAGTATTTAATGTTATTTATTTTAATTTAAAATATAAATAGTTTTCCTGGTTTGTTTTGTTTTCTTGTTTTTCTAAAGAAGTCATGCTTTTATGCTGCCATTTATTACAGATTAGATAAGCAGGGTCAGGGAACAAAATGGCAGCATGAGGTTTGATCTGTGATGAGTAATATTAAGATAGGCCATGTGAATGACAAAGTCATAGTACTCAGATTATTACAGCATTTTGTGTATACTGTTAATAATTATATTTTTTCTCTCTTCCCTTCCTTGTATCATATTACTACAGTCAGTAACCAGTGCAAGTCTTCATTCAGCATTGAGAAATTTATTTGTGGTCATGCTTCACTAAACACTTTAACATCCATTTGCTTGTCTCCATTTTGAAACACCTCAGCCTTTCCCTGTTATAACCACAGATACTGGCATGACAGTATTGATATACTTTTCACATCTTTAGAAAGGAGGAATTTTTGGAATTAATGTTGAGAAACATTTGATATCAGAAACAGGTGAATGGTAAGTATATTAGGATGATTTTGGTGTAGAATGGTCAACTCTCCCTTACAAAACTGTACTTTTGTGACTGAGCAGATGACGTTTGCCTGAAATAACAGTGGCAAAATATGCTGAAGCATCTAATTTGGATTTAGAAAGTATCATTAAAAACATCTCTCTATTGTAGCAGATTTGAACTGTTTTGTAAGTCATTTTCACTGTTTTAAATTGTGTCCTTGATTAAAACCTTCACGTCACTTTTTAATCCTATATTTAATTCATGAGACATAAGATGAGGTTCGGTAAAATGTAATCCATAGACCACTTTGCCAGTCATCTACAATGACAAATTATGTAATACATGCAATTAAGCAGACAATTATTCCACACAATTGCATATGGTACATGTAAATAGTTATTTAGTCTACAGCTAGACCAGTCTCAGAAGAGTGTAACAAAATGCTGTGCAAGTACTTCCGTTCCTGTCACATTAACTTTCAGGGAGGTCGGACCGTAACCTTACTCTTATTTAAAACACTGAGTGTCAGTCTTTAGAGCAATTCCAGGTTTAGTTTTATAAGAAGAGTTTCCATTTCAGACTGCATGGATAAGGAACTGATTATATATATAGCTGACACAATTTAAAAGTTTTTTTTTTCTTTTTGATCAGTCAGAGTCTGCGAGCTGTTGCCTAAATAATTAATCTCCATTCTTAAAACAGCGCAGTAAATGTGTTATTCAGTCTTGAATAAATACTTACCCCCACCCAAGTGAACAGTAGATCTGACATAGATGTGGTGTAGGCTTCATTTTGACTTAATTCATCAAACTACCACGTTTTTGCTGACCCTTTGTGAGTTTTTTTTTCTCCCTCTCTCTAATGCCATCTGTGACCCATTGACTGCCTTTAGAAGAGGATTTCACAGTTACATCACTTTTACCCATTTGAAAAAGAGCTAGACAGCAGCACATTGGCAGAATATATTCACGTTTCATTTACTAAGCTAACTTCCAGAATATTATTCATATTTCCTTTTTTCTTATTCCAAAATGGTTTGGTACCTTTTGACAGCCAATATTTTTTTTTTAGTCATGTATTTCATTTTTAATTATGGCATCACATTCTGTATGCTATATACAGATTTTCTTTGCAGCCCTGTAGTTTACTACATTCTCCAGTCTGATATTTGGTTCCAGAAGCTATCATTTTAAGTTGAGCATTATCCCAACATCTGCACAGGTTACTCTGATAGACATACCATGCTCTAGAATTTTTTTTTGTGCTGGTGTGATTTAGAAGCCAGCCAATTATAATTCTCCATCACTTCTCTCCCCTCCCCCTAGGATGTACATACAGTATTGTCAGATGTCTTCATGAATTGCCCATGCATTTATTCTTTTCTAATCTCCATGAAGCAATTAGAAATATAGATGTTCTATTGCTTATTTTATGCTTATCCTAGCTATTGTTTATGATAATGACAGGTATTATAGTACTCCCTTATGTAAATGGGACAGCAGAATGCAGCCACTCTGTTTTATGCCCCAATGCAAATAACTGATAAGAAATACAGAAAATACAATTTTATAATGCCAAAATAAATGGGTGAATGAGTACATTTATAAATAAATAAATGTTTTAGTGGTACCCAACATGACCATGCACTTAATCCTTACAGGCAAATAATCTTTTTATATATTTTTCTTTCATGAATGTCTAGAATCATACAAGTAGTAAAAGGCATCCCAGAACTTTTACATGCATATGTAGGCAGTCATTGTAGTGCCTCACACCTTAGCACACCACATTGTACTCCAAATACTAAAGTTAAGCTCTTAAAAACTGTAAGTGTACCAGATAAGACTGACTGTCATACAGCAGTGTGAGTCTAGAATGTGTTGAATGCTTCAATAATATCTACTGCTCCAGGGCTGTTTCTTTAATGACATGCTTTGCTCAGAACTCAGCCATTCTGGGAAAGCTGAGTTTTTGGATACCTCCATTTATATCATCTTTGCTCTTCCTGGTGAATTAATTAATTAATTTTTTATTTATTTTACATTTGTTGACCGGGCTAGTCTAGCTGGACACATGTCCATTTTCAGTAGAGGCCCGGGGAGAAAAGCTCCAAGAAAGCATACAGAGTTAATACAAAGTTAATATCAAAGTTATTACAGATATTATAAGAACATCAATTATTACATAAAAGCAATTTTTTTTTGTATGCAGTATTACTGTTTATTGATACATTAAGGGAAGATAATAAAGGATGTAGGGTGAGATTTAGTGATATAGGAGAAGATTTAGTCGGAGTTGGTTCATAGTAAATAAACTGGAAAGTAGGTATTCTGCAATATCCTTTGTCTGTAATTCAGGGTGTAGCACTCATTTACATGGACTTTTTTCAGATTCAGCCTGGCAGCAATGCCTGGTTAAGTTACTTGCTCACAGTGACACACCATGCAAAATGGAGGACTCAAACTCTGCACCAGAGCAAGCAACTTCTTAACAACTAACCTCAGTCCTATACACTAACCGCCAGAAGAATAATATTCAAGCAACTTTCCAACCCTCAGGAATTCTGAAGGTGAAAAAACAAACAAACACATGGAAGTCATTTAATTCAGACAGCTAATGACCACTTTGAAAAGACAAAACATTTTTGAAGACTCTGAAAGGCTTCAACGACCATATTCATAGGATCATAGGTGGTTACTAGGCTATTGGCCTTGAGGCCCGTATACATATTCTGCATAGTTTCATAGTATTTAAGGAAATCACCTCTTCATGTCACCAAGCTGCCTAACAAAGAATCCTGGGTGGTGGTTAAATTTGGGAAATTAGTTTACACGTCCTCTGACTTGACATTTAGTGCTTTTCTCACATGAGAAACTATCAGACATCTGGCATAGAGATACCACCTGACTGACTTGTACACTAAAGTAAAAAGTCTTATACTGTTGTCCACTGATGACACATGAGATGCTCAGATAAGTAAATGTATATATCGTGCTGTGGATGCTTCCAGAATACCAGAAGTAATAAAGTTATCGAAGGGTGCCATGCCTAGCTTAGGACCTACTTGTTCCCCCCCATATGACTTTAAAAATAAAGACCATCTATTAAATATATCTTGCATGTGATAGTCAAAAGAAGGTAGATTTCCCAGTTAAGTCAAATGGAATTGTCATGACAGCTGTCAACCAAATATTTTACAACCCCATTGCTTGGGGTCTGTATTATATTACCAAAAATCCTTTTAAGGGAATGCGAAAACACTGACATGTATTGCGCGAACCAAGAATATGCAGAACGTACTAAACCATGAAATACAAAAAGTCGAATCCCCATAGTCGGCCAACTCCACCTCCCAGTACATATTGCCTACCCAAACAAAATAAATAAACCACATACATACACTAACCAAAACCCTACTTCTAACCCTAAAGTAAAGCACCAAAACCCTGTGTCTAACCCTACACTAAACCTTACATACATTACTATTTATGCACTTACCTTAACCCGCACCCTAACCCCAAGGTCCGTAACTATCGCACGCTTACCCTACAGTGATATACCAAAACAAAACAAATAATCCACACGTATGCATTTAACAAAACCCTAATTCTAACCCTACACTAAACCTTACATACATTACCTATCTATGCACTTACCTTAACCCACACCCTAACACTAAGGTCCATAACTATCGCACACTTACCTTATCGAGCTGTACCACAGATGGGCCAACCATGACACTTCGACTTTTTGAATTTCGCGGTTTACTATGTTCGGCATAATCGTGGTTCACGCAATATGTGTCGGTGTTTTCATTTTCGCTTAAAAGGATTTTTGCTATTATAATATAGACCCATTGCTTGGTATAACATAACAATAGAAACCTACAGGAGAAAAACAGCACAAAGCACTAACACAAAGATATTTGCTCTTCCAGCACATTCCCAAATTACTTCCGCTGGTCACCTCAGCATTCTTTGTGGAGAATTTAATTTCTTTCAAAACAGGCTGCAGATTATTTTCAGAGAAGTGAGTTTACCAAAAACCTTTAGAAGGTACAAGTCCACATACCCATCCTCGACATTTTCATCTGACCTTGGATATAGTCTTGCAATTCTTACAAAAGAAGATAATACAGTAGTTGTCATGTCTTCAAAAGGGAAAATGGCTTTAGTCAAGACTTTTTGTGATTTTAAATGCCAACAAATGAAGGGAAGCTTTGACTAATCAGGCTTTATGAAATTAATTTCATCAAAGATGTTTGCATTTTGGCTGTCGAGGTTATGTTGCCATGACATAAAAATGCTATTTTCAAATTCCAAGCTGTCCTTTTCACAAGATATGTATAAGATTCCAAGATGGCCAATCTAATTTTTCATAGGATCATAGCAGATTACAAGACTATCGTCCAAGAGGTCATTTTAAGTCTAGCCATTTCATGCCAATGTAATACCACAGAAATGCTAGTCAATACCCAGGATTACATTTAGTGATGACTGCCCATGTCCAGCGGGTTGTGGGCTATATCCCCGGTAGGAATTTCTGGTGCCCCATCCACTCATCCAGGTTCCTCTTGAACAGTGTCATAGAGATGCTCTGTTTTACTTGAATTGCTAGCCTGTTCCATAGACATGGTAGTCGCTGGGAGATAAATCTGTCTCTCCAGCGCATCTTATTTAAGTTGCAGGCCATATTTATGTCCATTTGATTTATGGATATGCAGCGAGTTCATTAGGTTTGGGTATTGGATTGCTCTGTAGACCAGGCATAAGTCTCCCTTATGAAGCCTATATGATACGGAGTATGGTGACAGGGACTTTAGTTGGTCAGTGTAAGGCACATAGTGGACCCCCTTGATCTTCTTTGTTAGAAACCTCTGAGGTCTGTCTAATTGCTGCAGGTGCTTAGTATGGTTCGGGAAGTTATACTTAATAATGGGCCAGATAAGTGCCGAGTATAAGGGGGTTGTAACCTTTTTTTTGCTCTCAAGGTGATGCCTTTACTAATCAAGTGTGCTACATAGAAATCTTTCCTTACTACAGTAGACACATAGTGGTTGAAGTTAGTTGCAGTCAACTTGTGATCCTACTTCCTTTACCACGTCATGGGTATTGTTGTTCATTTGGTAGTCTGAGGGAACATTGTGCCAAAGGGAATGATGCTGCATTTCTTTTCATGCAGTTTGAGACTGTGACTAATACACCAGTCAGTGGTCTGTGTGAGACCCTCCTGGAGGATACTGACATTATTTGGGGATTCAATGATTGCATCTAGTTTGCAGTCATCTGCAAACTTGGTCAGCCACAACCCCTTAGTTTTGACCTGAACTTCTGAGAAGTATATACCAAACAGTAGGGGGCTCAGCACTAGCCCCTGTAGCACCCCACTGGTAACAGGTTTGCTGGGTAATGTGGAATCTCCCTCTTTGATAGTATGTGTCTGGTTTGTGAGCCAGTTGGCAACCCATCTTACAAAGAAGGGGTTTCATTCAGTTTGCTATGTTTATCAGTAATGCCTGAATGTGGGATTGTGTCGAAAGCATTTGCTAAGTTAAGGTATGCTGTGTGCACAGATTTACCCTCGTCAGTGGCCTCGGTCACATTTTCAAAGAAATCCACCAGATTTAACAGAGAGGATCTCCCCTTCAAGAAGTGGAAGTGGGTAGGATCCAGGGTTTGGAGGTCACCTATGTCTTTAATTATGATGTCCATAATGATACATTCTGTGAGGTTCCCACTCGGGGCCAGTAATCAAGGAGCCTGAGTCCTCACCAGTGACACTGAAGAGGGATGCTCACTTGTGATACAAATGGACACACTCAGTATTTCCAGATGCAGACCTCTCTGCATCAAGCACAATTTCCTTTAGAGCACACAGGGAACACAGTCAGCCCAGGGTATTGATTTCTTTATAGCTCTCCCCCCAGGACTCCAGTAAGGCTCCCCACTGGCACAGCTGCAGAGTTAAGTCCTCAGTCGAGTATCCAAGCTAAATCCTCCACCACTCTCTCTGTGACACCAGTGCTTCATGTACCTGCTCCAAGTAGCTCACACACGCACACACACACGCCTGGGAAAGGCTGGCACAGATTTACCTGCTGTGCCCCCTTCTACCCAGGCAATAAGGTAGTTAAACCTGCCACCAGACACCCCAAAGCCAACTACTCTCAAAGGTTAAAATATTTTCTAAAGGATCAGTCACAATGAAAACTTTAAATATATTTAATGTTCTTCTTTTGGCTTTTCCAGGTTAGGGGTCGCCACAGCGGAACTCCGGTCCACTAATGATTGGCAGTAGATTTTTACGGTGCCGAGGTGCCAGCAAGAGCCCAACCTTCAATGAAGGCACACCCATTCATGCATGTCTTTCGAATGACACTTGACCCCAGGGAGGACATGCAGACTCCACACAGAAGGCTCTCCAGTCGACAATCGAATTGGAGAACCTCTTGCTGTGACATGACAATGCTACCGCTGCACCATAATAATAATTAATAAAACACCATGAAAATACTAAATATCCATTTACAATGAACACCAGAGTTTCAGTCACAGGAAACACTAAAAATAACTCAGCTGGAATGATTAATACAGTTACAGGAAAAACAATACTTAACTAATCTCACTATATTTTCCTGACTGATCTAAAGAATACTATTCTCTGGTCACTTACTGGAGCAAGGCAAGACGAAGTAGGTGAGAAATCCTTCTTTGTCAGGTTACAAGAACAGACTACAATGAAACTTCTATCTCACCTAATATTAAAACATCATTTCTGTATAGAGTGACGTCACATACATCTGGTCATCTGACTTATGGATCCCATGCAACCCCCCCCCCCCCATTGCTAGAAACTGCCAGCATTTAGCACCTACATGCCAATAATACACACAAAAGAGCATTGCTCAGATCTGATGCAGCTTCTGGAAGTCATAAAACAATTACAAACTTCTACTACTACAGAGACTAACAAACTATGCATCTTACAGACAGTGCATCTCTGGTTTCATTCAAAACTGTGAGATAACATCTTTATGGCTTAGGCCCAGTAATTTAAGTTTCTTACTATTTCTCAAAGTCAAGTGGATTGAGATTAACTGCTTCTTTTCCAGTATCCTCTGTTACAATATATACTTTTAAACAGTTACAATAATGCATGTACATTTTTTTTCTGCACAGCAGGGCACACTCTTGATACATTTTTAACACAAGCGGCTTTACAAATATATTTTTCAACACAAACACGTGTGCAAATCAGTTTGATATACAAATGGCATATAATTCTTTACAAAATTCCAGCTAGCTGTGCTGGTATATGTTACACATCAATTGCCCTACCTCTCCTGGCATAGCTGGCAGTGCCACATACCATCAGATGCTCCATGCCTTACAGATGAACCTGGTCAGGCTTATGGGTATGTAATTCCTTTGGTCTGCTGCTAGATCACCTTTGTGGAGGGGAATAACTGTTGCTGTTCTTCATTATGCAGGAACAAAGCCTCTGGTTAGACTATGAGTGAAAAGGGTAGTTAGTGGTGATGCTAGTTCATATTTTAACCTGTTTAGAAGACAGCCTGGGATGTTGTCTGGTCCCATAGAGGCTGTTTTGTTTAGTCTTGGACAAGGCTTTGAGGACCTGTGCTTCAGATATGTAGGGTGGGGGTGGGATTTGGGGGAAGGTTTATTGTAAGTTAGGAGGGGATAAGGGAGTTAAAATGTCCCCAAACCTATCCGCTAGCAGGTTTTCTATCTCTGTGGGGTCAGTGTGTGTGTGTGATGCTGTTTGCCACTAGTTCTGCATGTGCTTGGGTCCTACCCTAGGTACATAACTGTAAAAGGCCTTATGGTTATCCTTGGCTGTACTTGCTAAGTTTCTCTCGAAGGAGCCCTCGAAGGATTTGATAAGTTGTCTTATTTCCTGTTGAAGCTGAGAAGGGTGCTTTTCTATTGTTGGGACCTTGCCTTTGTTTACTTGGAGAGCAACTTTTTGCATTTACTGTAAAGTTTGTTGATGTTGGATGCCCACCATGGCAGCTTGTTTTTACTTAGGGCTCTGGCTTTTATTCTGTCTAGTATGGCCGAGTTTATACACTTATTAAAGTGATTCTTCAGGGCTTTAGTGTAAGCCTCAGTGTAGTTACCATGTCTAGCTTGGGGTGAGCCTTGAAATGCATTTATACCTTCACCTAGGAGGTTATAGTTTGCCTTGGAGAAGTTTTTTAGTCTGATATCACCCTTTGTGAGTTATGATGTTAGTGCCAGCTCGAAGGTGACAGATTTTTGGTCAGTTTTAACTAATGAGGGTCCGACATTTGCGGCAGTGCATCTGTTTGACATGTTGGTGAGGACCAGATCCAGAATGTTTGTTCCCCTTGTCAGGGTATGGACAGTTTGTTCCAGGGCATTTGAATTAACAAAGTCAGGAAATGTTTGTGCTAGTGAGTTAGGGCTAGTGTAGGTTTCCCAGTTGATGATGGGAACATTGAAATCCCCATAACCAGTGCGTTTGGTAAAATTAAGATTGTCTCCAGTATTGTCAAGTAGACTTCATGGGCATTTTGACCTATGGAGGGGATCCATAACTGGCTATGACTTGAATGGGGGTCTTACCCACTGTAACCTGGACCTGGGGTAAATCCATGCAGTTGTCCAGTCTAACTAGACGAGAGTTGAATTTATCTCTAATATAGATTGAAACACTGCCTGCTTTGGTTTTCACACATTCATTTTGTGGTGTAAAGGTGTGAAAGGCATGTAGCCTTGTAAGGCTGGTGTACACACTGAGGCCTTGAACCAGGTTTCTGTGACTGCACAGACATCTATATCTTCTAGTGATAGAAGCTTCCAGGGAGTATTCTTATTGGTTAATTTCATGTTGGTAATGTTGTTTTTGAGACCTTGCCTAAAAGAGGCATTATGGGGGAGGCAAGAGCTTTTCCCAATAGCTGAAAGCCTAGCGATGTCAGGTGCAAACCGCCTCTGGCAAAGCAGTGAGGTTTGTTGACCATGGCTTCCCGGGCTGACAGGAACTGGATCCCCTTTGAATGACACCAACAAATGAGCAAATAATTGAAATCAATCATTTTTTGTTTATACTGTAGCATTATTCTAGGTGAGAATACTATGCTGCTCAAGGCTAGGGACATGCCTGCCTGGGACACATACTCAGAGAACTCAACCATGTCTCTCTTCATATAGTCCAGTGAAGTACATCTCAGGCCATTCACACCAACATGAACTATGACAGAGTCATAATGGTACTTGTTACTGAGAGAACTGAGTGGATGCATGATCTGATGAATCCTGGCACCAGACAGGCAGCTGACTGTGACTTTCTCCTTGTCCAAGCTGGTGAGTGTGACATCCGTGTGTCTCACTATTGAGTCTCCAATGACAAGAAAAGGTGTCTTTTTATGTGTTGCGCCTTACTGGTTTGGTGGATAAGACACTGGTGTTGCTATGTGTCATGGGTGCTGTGGGGGGCTGTTAGTTATAGCAGCATTGAGTTTTGGAGGTCTCTGGTGTTTCAGTAAGTTTTTGTGAGAGAACTTCTGCATATGTGGATTTATGTGTTTGATGTGTACTACGTGTATCAGTAGTGGTACTATGAGCATATGTAGTGGTGGGTGAGTTGACAGCCTTCTCCCTGTTTTGAGTGAGAGAGACCACGGATTCTAGATTCTTGGTGTAAATACATTCCTCATACTCTGTACTAGAGTCTATTATTAGTAGAACGTTGTCTGTGTACATGAGGCAATTGCTACACTGCCTCAAGAGACCCAAGTCAATAAGGTTGGCAGGAAAAACAAGGGTATTCAACTGTCAATAATGCTAGGTTGAAGACTGTTGCCACTAGGGTGGCTATTTAGAATCCATCATGGAGGAGTTCAGTTGATGGATATTTCTGCCTGGATTTTAGGAGTAATTTGTTGAATTTAACTGTCCAGTTTTGGCACATAACTGTGTAGCAATGCGTGGTGCTGACTGACGCACAAAGAAGCAGAAACCTGCTCAAATGCAGGGCCTCAATAGCTTAAGCTAAAAATTAAAAACAAAAATTTTAAAAAGATTCAATAGGACCAATAAGGATACTAGTCCAAGCCCTAGACTGGCCTCCTTTTACCAGACAGGTCCCAATCAGCACAATTCTCTCACAAAAGTGCAGATAGACCCCTTCCAATCCATGATGGCATGGAAAATGTACTCAGAACAAAAAAAAAAAACACTACAAATGATTCCAGAAGCAGCAAGCCTGTATCTAGACTATGCTACAGCTACTTAGCTAATCTAGTTTCAGTGGGAAAAATCAGTTATTTAAACACTGCTTGGCAAGAAAACCAGAACAACCAGAACAGATAGCTTAAAAACAGTGAAAAATCCCAGTAAATACTTAATAAACAGTGAAACTAACAGAAGCTTTGTAAACAGTGAAAACAGCAATAAAATTTGATTTAACTGGCACAGTAAAGCAGGCAATTGCAGTACAACAGTGTAGTTCAGTACACAGTAAATAAATACAGTATAAATGTAGGCAGCAGGCAGTAAAAAAGTGCAGTAAATAGTATAAATAAGCAAAAAAAGAAAAAAAAAACAAAACAGGCAACTTATGTTTTTTTGAAGTGTCTAGTCATCTAGCATCTCAGCTCAGAGTTGTGGCTGGTAGCCCACCTCAGTTCAGCTCAGTACCAACAAGAAGAAACCTACTCAAATGCAGGGCCTAATTAACACAAGCTGTACTTAGTGGCTTGCACACAGCAGTATGGACTGTTTTATAGCTTTAATACTAGTGAGCTAAGCTATAGGAATTCATGACATTCACCTTTCTTCTAAATAAATCATAGTTTAAATATTTCTGTTATATGTGTATATATACAGACACACACTTGTATATATGTATATGAGTCTCCTTCAGAAGATCAAGTCAACAGAAAGCCAGATGTCATATGGTTGAGATCATATGATCAGCTTTCCGAAATGTCAAAGCTTTTGAATGGACATTGCAGAACAGTGGGGATCTGATAATTTACATTTTCCCCACTGTAGTGTGATCTTGGAGTTGGTATATATAATATGCAGGGGGTGTTGGGGGTGCTGTTGGGCTTGACCCCTGCAAAAATGTTTTCTGTCATTCAACTTTTCAGAAACTTGATCATATGGTCTTGATCATATGACCATATGAAGTTTGACTTTCTGTTGAGTTGATCTTCTGAATGGGATCCATATGTGTGTGTATATACTGTGTATATCTATCTATATGTATATATGGGTCTACCTGATAATGCCGACACTCCAAAACACAGACAACGAAATAACCGACACCACAAAACCGAAAGTTGAAAAACACGAAACATCACATGTCCGACAATCAACAAAACAAATACCTTTTCCGAAAAACACACACACAACACAAGCACACCAAACACCTTACAAACCTACACTAAACCTTACATACACAACTATATATGCACTAACCTTAACCCAAACCCTAACCCTAAGGTCCATCACTATTGCACACTTACCTTACCCTCACCCTAACCCTAACTCACTTAATCCGCCCCTAACCCTTAAGTCTGTCACTATCGCACACTTACCTTACCCGCACCCTAGTCTGTCCCTATTGCACACTTACCTTACCCGCACCCTAACCCTAACTCACTTAATCCTCCCCTAACCCTAAAGTCTGTCACTATCGCACACTTACCTTACTCGCACCCTAACTCACTTAACCCACCCCTAAACCTAAAGTCTATCACTATCGCACATTTACCTGACCCGCACCCTAAACCTAACGTCCGTCACTATCACACACTTACCCGCACCCTGACCCTAACATCCGTCCCTACCGCACACTTACCTTAAGATGTCGGTGTTTTCAGCGTCAGGATTTTCAACTTTCGGTCTTCTCCGTTGTCGATCTTCCGGTGCCGGTGTTCTTTTTTGTCGGCGTTTGAAGGTTTCGGTTAAATCAGGTAGACCCATATATATATATATATATATATATATATATATATATATATATATATAATGTATATAAAAATATATGTAAAATGTATGTACATGTGCGCACACTTGCATATCACCAAGACTACTCCATATCCCCTTTGTTTATTTATTTACTTATTGCTGTTTCATAACCAGGTATATGAACTGGTCATTTGTCCCTTTTCAGCCACAACCTAGATTCAGGGCAGAGGAAGAGTTTTTTTTTTCACAACTACATATCTGTAAATCCAAAATACAGTTCTAAGTATATATACAGGAACTGTATATAACAAATAAATCCTGGGTAACTTAGAGAAGATGTAGCTAGTTGAGTGCACATTGACACATTTACAATAATGGAAGATCAGCAATCGACAGTAGCAGATATATGAATTTTTACAGTAATGAACACTGCCATGGAAACAATTACAGGTGGATTCTTTGAGAAGATATAAAGATTTTTTTCTTCAACTTTCTTAGTTCTTGATTTTGGCAGGCAGGTGATTCCAGGTTGCAGGTCCCAGTCTGTGAAAGGCTCTTTTTTCCCACAACAGTTTTGAAAAGTGTGCAAAGGTGGGGGGTATTTTGAGAGCTTCTGAACTTGTACCTGTTGTCCTGGAGTAGTATTCCTGGAATAGCATTTTCACATTTAGAGGTGGACATAAACCCTGTTTTAAGATTTTGAAAATTAGCGTGCTTAGTAGCATAGTAACCCTGTTAGGAACAGAAAGCCAATTAGTTTTCTCAAGTAGTTTGCAGTAGTGGAGTTATAAGGATCAGCCAATATGATAAATCTGCTAATTTTATTCCTTACTGTTTGTATCTTCATTTTGTTTTGTGTAGAATGCGGGTCTATATTAGATCACCGAATGCTTATAAAAGCAAACGGTGATTAATTGACCCTATGTAAGTGAAAGCTTACAATGTCGAAGTGTCAGAACAGTGATTTTTTTTTCAAGGGAAAATGCTGTTCCAATAAAAAACAATTTCAAACGTTACACTAAGTGGGGGGCTTTGCCCCCCACACACCCCTACTTAAATATGCCAACTCTGAGACCGCACTACAGTGCTGAAAATGGCAAAGTACCGAAGCGGCCAAGCAAATGTTTTCCCCAGGCAAAGAATTTGCTTAACAGCTGCTTCAATTTTTTGCATTTTCAGCCTTTTATGTTTGACCAAGATGCATTTGAAAGAATGCGTCTTCGGTCTTGTAATATAGACACTAGAATGCATACCTCTCAACTTCTTAATGTGAGAAATCTGGACAAAGCTTAAAATAATGGGGGGACAAAGGCCCAAAAATAGGGACATATTTTAAATATACCTCTTACAAACTTAGAAAGTTGTTAGAATAACAGGATTTTTGTTAGCATGCATTTTCTGAAAATATGAATTCTGAAATTCAAGCGTTAAGTAATTATTTATTGATTCAGTCCTCAGTGTGTTGCCAGAAAATCAAAAATTTTATGCAGAACAGAACAAAAATATCAGACAAAAATCTGGACATTCTGTGAAAATGTGTACAGTTGAGAGGTATGGTAGAATGTAAGACTTGGAAAAACAGACCGTATTTTAATTTAGGTAATAGTACATTTTTCACAGTGACTAAGTGGCCACTTGGAGATAGAAGATGTCTGATTCTGTAGCAAAGTTTGAATTGGGTTAGAATGCTATTTGCTATAGTGTCTAGTGTGTGGTGTAAAGGAAAGAGCAGGGTCAAGAATACGGCTTAAGTACTTTTGTTCAGTAACACTGGATAAAGTATTATTGCTTAGATCATTTATGAGTATAGGAGGAATAGTCTGTAGTCTCTAGTGGTAGAGAAGATCATAAGATTAGTCTTTTTGCGATTGATTAGAAGTTTATTGGTGATAAAGCAACTGCATAGTTAAGAATCCAAAAACTAGGATTCAGCAACCAAAAGACCAGGAACCCAAAAAAGTTTCTGAAATCTAACATGCAAAGAATAAAACTGAACCAAATAATGTTTTAAAAACAATTTGAAAGCAGTTTAGCATTCCCAAAGCAACATAACAGGCTGGCAAAATGGTTAAGATGTTTGCCTTACTGACACAAGGTGCAGAGTTTTAGTCTCACATGGGTAAATTAGCCAGGCTTAAAATGGCCCACAAGGGCAATTAGCCTTGTACTAACCTACCTACCTACCAACCTATATATGCTTTCATTGCACTTTAAATCAAAAGCGACTTCATCAGAACTGGTGTACTCATACTTGTAAGCAATTTATACTCTACGTCACATACTAGTGTCAGTTAATCATAAAAACATTCCAGAATGAATTACAAGCAGATGTCAAACTATTAGAATATTAGAATAATACAATTGTTAAATAAGTGAATGAATAAAATAATTTACATATATATGTATATATATATATATATATATATATATATATATATGTGTGTCTACTTTGGATCACCGAAATTTTACTTTACCGGAAATCACAGCAACGAGATGACAACACCGAAAGGTGACATCAATGAACTGTCACATTCCTGAAGTTTACATCAAAGAAAAAAAAGCTGCTACAAAAAAAAAAAACAAAAATCGAACACTGCTGCACCCCCTGCAAATTATATATATCAACTCTTACATCGCACAAGGAAAAGGGTACATTTTCCAATCCTCAGTGTACCACAATCTCCATTCAGAAGCTCTGAGCACTGTGAGACATGCACAGCAGGTGTTTCATTGATGTAAACTTTGGGAATGTGATGATCTGGTGATGTCAGATTTTGGTGTTCTCATCTCGCTGCTGTGATTTTCAGTAAAGTAAAATCTGTAATCCAAAGGAGACTCGTATATGTATATGCATCTATATCTCTCTCTCTTTGGGTATCTATCTATCTATCTATATATATATATATATATATATATATATATATATATATATAAAATATACCTATATATACACACACACAAACACAAATTGTGAAAGACGTTGTAAATAAATTGATCATAATACTTTCCCAAACCTTACGTTTACAGTGTGTTCTAACTATTATAGTTTACAGCCGTTAATTTTAAAACTGGTGTGATAGTCATATTCTCATTGATCCCAGGTAAATATGTCACATTAAGGCCCAACTGCCAAAACAAGCCTTGCATTCTACGGTGGTCTGCCATGGACAACGTTTCGTATCCCTTTTTACAATTTCCAAAACACCAAATAAGAATTTTTTTTTTAATTTTTTACAAACTAGGGAATGTTTATAAAGAGCATTTTTTTATATTGGCATTCTTTATATCATAACAGTGTTCTTAAAACCTCTTCTTTATTTCCTTTTCTGTCTTCCCAACAAAAAAAGTGGATTTTTGACATCACTTGGTGGATATTTGGTTTAGTGTAGTCCTTTGAGTGGTGGATTTTTGAAACTTTTTTGGGCTAGCTGCATAGATGTTTAAAGTAATCTTGTAACTTTAAACATAATACATAGCTGTTATAAGCTGTAGCTTAAGGGTTCACTGTTACCAACCTATAAATGATAAACAGACTTTGAATACTTTGTCACCCCCCCAACAAAATGACCAACACTGAACTTCTCATCTCTCCACTGGCCCAAATGCCTGTCACTTACTTTCTAGTCACTACTGCCTTATTGTACCACCTATTGGTCGTTGGTGGTTGTCATCATACCCAGTCAAAGTGACACAAGTCTCAGTGCAAGCAGTGTTGTCATGGCTGCCAGCACAACAGTAGTGTTGGTCTTCCTGGAGTCACTTCACTCGAACAGTATCCAAGAAATTAATTTGCAACAAAGGTTATAGCGTCTGGTCATGTATGTGGTTAAAGGCAAGGTTACCAAGTACCTTTCAAGGCAAGAAAGAAACATTACTCATCGGGGGCATTAGCACATATTATATCCAGTTGCATATCTGTCCTAATGGTATGTACTGCTCTTAAAAACTCATGCAGCAGGAAAAAGACAGCATGTGTGCTCTTTGTGAGGCAGTTTTTTATGGACTGCTTATATCAGCCAGTCGGAGAGCACTGTCTCAAGAAAGTCTGGAGTGCAGGAATTCTCTTGGCCTGATGACATGTATTCTGTGCCAGTATCCTGTGACTCCTACCTTATTCATTCTAATGGAACTCAAAGTGTGCTTCTCTCAGTTATACATTATCACTGGTATCATTTTGCATCTGCAGTATGATGCTTAACCTATAATCCCATTTATCAGATTCTTCTGCAGCACTCCGCCTAAGCCAACATCTGACTTTGAGAGAGGATACTATGTGAATTATGTGATTCTTCTTCCTCCTCCTCCATGGCTGGCTTTGCTCATTCACTGAAACTAACTACTAGACATTTCCCTGAGCACAAAGGCATGTTTGTGATTTTAAATATATATATTTATAGTACTAAATGCCATGATCTATGCTGTGGCAAGATGGTCATTGGCAACTTGGGCTGGTGGCAAGTGAGGAGGATAGCAAAGTATGGTCATGAAGTTGGGTAGTGGTCAGGTCAGCTGGATTAAAGTTAGCCAATGTAAACCCAACATATAACCTTTTCTTCATTTAATAGCTCATTATGGAACCTCTCAAGTAGATCTGCTTATGGAATGGTAAAGTACAGACTCTTATGTTGTCCTGCCTTTTCCATTAATCATTGCATTTTTAATTTCCCCGTCATTATTTGCAGTAAGTCTTACCATCCTTCCTAATAATCCACATTATACTGTTCAAGACTGAGAAGATCCTGACTGATTTCATTCTTATTGCACCAAAATAGTCATAACATTCATGGTTCATACTCCCCCTTCATCTAGCCTGTTGTCTAGCCATATCCTGCTGGTTTTACTAAACATTGTTTTGCCATCAGCTAGGTCAGGACTTTAACCAAGCCTCCAGTAATTCATCCAAACGGAAGCCAGAAGGCTTTGATTTTACAAGTCCTATCTTATAAAAATGGAAGAGTAACTCTTACTGAATGGATAGCTCAACATAAATGAAAAAACAGGACCGGGTCCTCTGCATTCTGTGAGGTTGTTACTGCCACTGGGTCAATATGGAGAGACTGAACGGTTAGGTACCTAGATTCCCACAACAGACATTTCTCCTTTTCAGCTAGGAAACAAACAAAACAGTGTTTTTTTTTTTTTTTTTTTTTTGAAAAGCAAGCTCTGTATTGACAAATCAACAGGAAAAGAAAACACCGACTCTTCTCTAGGGATTGAACCTAACCCCCCCCCCCCCTGCATTTTGGTGGGATAGTCACTGCCACTGGCCCAGTAAGAACTCCATGGATAGTTATGTACCTGGTTTTGTCTGAGCAGTTCCTCCTTTTTATCTAAGAAACAATAGTGGTGGTGAGTTTTTTGAAGACACACAACTAGGTTATTGACTGAAAACATTGTCCTGTTTAAAGACTTCTAGACTACTTGGAAAACTTATGAATAATGTTTGTCTAATTCTTTCATTAGAGTACACAGTTCTGCAATCTTTGCACATTTTCATATGGCACTCCACTCAGGTCTCTAGAGATCCTATAACAAAAGCTTCCCTTAAAGGAATATCGCATTTGAGGCAATTTCATCGTGCATTTTTTTTCTCAACCAGAGGTATCTTTCCATAGAAGAAAAATAACAACCCTTTCCTTTGAACCAGCTATTTTTGTACAGTTTATGCTTACTGTCAATAACTTTGTGCTGGAATGGTTTCTGAAATGCAGGCATTAATGCGCTACAAACAATGCACTATTTTCATGATGGTAAAGTGGCTGTTGACCACTATTCCTTCTTTCATCTCTAAAGCAGTCTTAGCTGTTACTTTGAAAGTGTCCAGACAGCAGTTCCAGTTAGACTTAAAACAGTCCAAAGTCTGTACTGTAAGTAAAGAAACTATAGCAACATGAAACACCTTGCCCTTCTGCTCCCGTAATAGAAACCTTTATTTATATGACATACCTTAATATTACTGTATGTTGGTTTAAATAGCAGAAAGCCTTTCTAGTATCTGCCATTTTCTCACTAAGAATATCCCAACTATTGTGATCTCAATGTGTTCCCCATTTAGCTGCAGTTTTTCCACAAGACAGCAAAAAGGATAGTTTTAAGTATTTTGTATGTGTATACAAAGACAAAACCTTTTGTGGAAATAATCAAGTATGTTAAATCTTTCACTAGCTTTGTTTCTTTCATGAAAAAGTAGACAAAGCCTTACCATGGCCAGACTAATCCTATTAAATTAGCTGGCCCTTTACATTTCACTTTGTTACTGTAAATACCACAAAACACTAAACGGTACAATTTGGGTATTTTCCACTTTAGCTGCTGCCATTTCTTTTATTTTGAGGATGCCTTTAAATATCTTATTAGAATTGTCTCGGGTCGCTTATATTGCATACTAATCTATGTAACAAATAATATGACCATTGAGTTTTTCCTCACACTTTCTCCAACTTATGTTGTTGCTTTTCATTGTACTCTACTATGAAACGTATGTTCTCTGTTTTTCTCTCTACATTTTTTCACTCTTATGTTTTGTAGTGTAACATGATACTTTGTGGGTTAACATATCTGTACTTGATTTCTGAAATATTGTGATTGTTGAGCTATTCTCCCTGGGCCTTTGTTGAAAATGGGCACTTTCTGGCCCAGACAGACTTTCCCAGTAATCAAATGCCAGATAAATAAATGTCTTTGTCTAGTACATTGGAGAAACTGACACATGTTCATCTACCTTCACATTTGCTGAATGTTAAGAGTCTTGGATAAGTTGTCCATCAATATGAATGACACTTAAAGTACTTGCTGGGCTTCTGACTGTTTGTGGTAGTATTGCTGTAGGCATTGTTCCTGTAGATAGATCGTACAGCTATGGGAAGTACCGTAATAGTAGCGACTCAGGTGAGACAGTTTTGTATTAGTCTGGGTAGCGTTCCATCACACCTTCTGTTTGAATCTGGATTTGTGCTCTTGTGCTTTATTTATAGCCTGCTGGTATTAAATGTTTAGCCGGGTGTGCTTACAGTGCAGTTATTCATGAGTATTCTCATGCTTGAAGTTTCTCATGAGACAGATTAAAGTTGGCACGGGGTAACGTTGTTTTTTTATACTGGACATGAGTTTACTAATGAATGAGAAATGGTACTGTGTGACTTGGTGCATGCAGAGGACAGAATCTAATACTTGAAAAATGTGGACAAATGGTGGGCTGGAGAACAGAGCCTTATTTTTGGGCTTCCATAGTTGTATCAGAATGCGATGATGATTAGCTGGCATGATGTCACAATACACTGTACTAAGGTTCAGTCCAGACATCTGCCTGCTTTCACTGTCTCTCCCCATCCGATGATTATCTGGCTGCCTTCCATTTTCCAAAACACTGGTTGATTCTCTACTCAAAAAATTGCCCACATATATTGCATTTAACTTTATTTTTGTTTACAGGTAATTAGTCCAGGAAACTGTTAAGATGCCAGGCTAAATTCTCAATTGTGCCAAAGTACTGTCTGGTTAAGTGACCTGCTCAAGGTTACATAGTTGGCAAATGAAGGTGAAAAAACTCGAACCCTGTACCCTTGGAACATGAAACACCTCATGAACAACTCCGAAATTTAGTCCTGTTCTCCATGCAAACCGGGTCATGACTAAAAAATAAAAAAGTCTGCAAGCATGCATTCTTTTTAATCTGTTAACAAATGATAACATGAAAAATACTTTGACACAGGCTGTTGGTTATTTAATTACCTCTAATCAGCATGATCCAACAGAAATACGCTAAGAAGAAATGTTTATCCACTTAACAGACCATACCTTGGTTATGTATTTTGTCTTTAATATATATTTTAGATTTCTTCATTAAATGGAAAGGAGCCTTAATTTCAGTGAGAAGAACATATCCTTCCAAAATCTGTTCCAACTAAAAGCCTAATCAGGCAAAGACAGCTGCAACAGTGAGGCTCCTAATTGAATCTAAATTATGGACATGGGTTACCTATTTAGTGAATTAGCATTTTAATGGAATACAAACTAAACAGCAAAGTGTATAAAAAAAATCTGAGCATGAAAACAATAATATGGTATAGAAATTTCATTGAATCAAAGACTTTCATTTTGAAAAAAAGAAAATGTGCGTAGCCAGCAAACTGCCTACACTGAGAGAGAAAAGAACGAGAAGTACATTTTCACAAGAGCAAGGCAGACAAAAGAAACACAGGAGTGTGAGCTCACACTGCAGCATAATCATTTGTGTCACAAGGGACCATCATCCAGGGGTATCTTACAAAAATGATTTTGTCTAAACTAGAGCTGTGAAACCCTTGTGAGGCCCTTCCAGTGCATGTTTCACTTTGTACCTCAAAAAGGTCTTTGGAAATGGTTCAGGCTCAACCCATTTAAACTGCCATGATAGAATCCTGGTGTGTACCCCTGCAGAAAAGAAAAGTAGCTGTGAATACACAGACAGAAAACAGACAGATGCACACACACCACATACAAAATGGTTTAACAAAATGTACATACATTATTTGTTGCCTTCCCCCAAAAGTGTCTTATTAACCAACATTCAAATCAAAACTATTTTTATAGTTAGCATTATGTAAATGAACTAGACAAGGTACGTCTCTTTTCTGTCCTTAATTATCACTCCTTTTTATGCAGCAGATCGCTAATTTATGATTGTCTAGTGGATTTTGCAGGTTCTTCACCTTCTGGTAATTTCCTAGTGGTTTAGAAATATTTGGTCTGAAGCAGATATACAGTACAACTGTCTTCTCCCTTATTGCAACAGCATAACTGTTTTGATTCCTGGCAAGTTAATGTTATCCAGACATTCTTGGAACACCTCACATGACCACACCCTGCAATCCTGGAACACTGAAAATATGTATTTTAGGCAGCAAGTCTAAACATTTTTTCTGGGAAAGTGTTTCAGCTCTACTTCGTTCTGATGTAGAGTTCCTACTTTGTGATGGAAAAATTCTGTTCTAATTAAAACATTTTTCACATATTTGCCTCACAGCAAGAGGTTTTCCCATTTGATTCTTGGCTGGAGCACCTTCTGTGTGGAGTCTGCATGTCCTCCCTGCGGTCGAGTGATGTTAAACACATGCAGGTAGGTGCGAGCATGAATGGATGTTCCTTCTTTAAAGGTTGGGCGTCGGGCTGGTACTCTGCACCATAAAAATCCACTGCTAATCATTAGTGGACCGGAGTTCTGCTGTGACGACCCCTAACCAGGGAAAGCTGAAAGACATTACTTTAGTGTCATGATTTGTAGGTAAAAAAATCCTTGATAAGTAATACTGAATCATGTTTTTTCATTATCAAGATATTCT
This sequence comes from Protopterus annectens, assembly GCF_019279795.1. Classification (NCBI taxonomy): domain Eukaryota; kingdom Metazoa; phylum Chordata; order Ceratodontiformes; family Protopteridae; genus Protopterus; species Protopterus annectens. The sequence goes on from NC_056749.1 coordinate 545,956,633, forward strand.
GTTAGTTGGAAGCAATACCACTATGCTTTTAAGTTTCCTAAAGTTATTAGCAACTGATGCTTGTTTGTTCCACATTTTGACAGCCAGTCCTTTACATTCAGGAGGCTGAAGGTTTGAACTATGCTTTGTGTATTAAGAAACTGGGCTGCTTCAGCATTATTAAACAGGAATAAGTTTAAGAACTGCTTATTTACTATGTTTTAAAACATTGATATCTGTTTGTTTTGCACTTGAGCTATGCTTGAAATGTTCTTTGTGGCTCAACACAGCATCCTGTCAAGTCATAAATAAAAACAAAAAACATATATAGATCTATGTCAGATTATAGTAGTTCCGAAACTTCGAAATTCATATGGCTGAGACCATATGATCAAAGTTTCTGAATATTGAACATTAAAAAATAAATTAAAAAAACAAAAAAATTCTATTTTGCAGGGGGCAAGCCCCCCTGCATACTCCACACCCCATATTAATTAAATATACCAACTCCAAGATTGCACTACATTGTGTAAAAGGGTAAATTTCCCATTCACTCTGTACTGCAATTACCATTCAAAATGCTCGAAGTTTCAAAACTTTGATTATATGGTCCTGACCATATTCATAGGTTCATAGGTTCATACTAGGCTATCTGCCCTAGGGCATTTATAAGCCTAGCCAGAGTGTGTGTGGCTTTCACCACCCCTTATGACTTGCTTTCAAAGTTTTGAAACTTCAGTAATCTGATAGAGATCCATATACATATATATATATATATATATATATATATATATATATATACACACACACACACACACACACACACACATACATATATGCATACAGAGATTATTATAGTCATATGATGTATCCCAAACTATGGAATAAACAGTTCATTCACATGTGACTACTACGGTGAACTGTGCTGATGAGCAGAGCAGGTGAAATATCAGTGACAATGTGATTATATTCATAATATACATATTCTTCATTTGTTGGGTATCATCACACTTCTGTTCAGTGACTAACTGCATCCGGATTATGTAGAAATCCATAATGTACATGTCTGGCCATTTGATTATTTCTGTTTTGCTCCATGTTCTTCTGTTATCAGTGAAAATGTTTGCCACTTCCTTAATATGACCAGACTAAGGGGTTTTATTTCATAAATATCTCTCATAGCATGGGCCCATACAATCTCTCTCCATGTGGATAATTTCTGCTGAGTATGGTGGATTGGAGGGATTGCAGTGATCTAGAAATGAAGCAAAATGCAATGGAGAAGACTGAGTTGCACAGATGCAGAGGGCCTTACTTTAGCTTGCACCAGTTTTCACCTCATCATCCTGCATACCCTTAGAAATGTGTATGTTGCTGTACATGCAGACTATATTGCCAGTTTGTTAAATGGCTAGATCTCCCAAAGGACTGTAATGAAGAGATAGTATACTCTCCACCACTATGGAATGCCGTAAACGTGAAACTGGATATGTAAAAACATCTGAAACATCTTTAAAATTAAAAATTTAGATTTTTTTTATATATTTATGATTCCTTCCCTATCAGCCTTCAGGTCCCCTTCAGCTACTGGTCAGGCCCTAACTCCAATATCCCACTGGCTAAGCAAACCACATCATCCCATGGGGGGGGGGGGCACTTCTTTCTCCAGTGCAGATAGCTGAGTCCTTTAACTCAGGGGCAGTAGTTAGGTAAGTGGCCTAAAAAGGCCATCTTAAGCCCTTCTACTGGCTCGTCTTGGTAACTGGTGGGTGTACTACCTTTGTAGGAGCCTGAAATGTTGGGCCTGAAGAGGAATACCTCCAAACATACTTTTCCAGCTACAATGCATATTGCAGCTTGGCAGGTCACAGTCCCTGACTTACACCGGATATTGCTTAAGCAGTGGAACTTAAACACAATCCTCCCTATCAGGGTGTATAAACCAAAATCATTGGGGTCTGTATTATATTGTGAAATGCACTAAACATTGAACACCTCTTCATCGAACCCTATTTGTTGAAGTCTTCATCTGTTGAATGATCATTTCAGCAAACTTTTTCCCATGGTAAGTAACCAGTGGGCCATTATCGGGAATTTGCCCCTTTTCCCCACTGTAGTGCAATCTTGGAGTTGGTATATTTAGTTGGGGGGTGTAGGGGCAGAGCCCTCCCCCACCATGGTGAGTTTTAAATAATGTTGTTTTTGTTGTGGTCTGTAGGTTGACCAACTTGTTCATTACTGTGGGAAAAAAGTTTCACTGAAATGATCATTCAACGGATGAAGATTTGACAAATAGGGTTCGATGAAGAGGTGTTCGACGTTTAGTGTGTTGGACAATGTGATATAGAACAAAAATCAATGTTTACTCATGTCCTGGGGCAGTTGTTTTGTAACTTGGTCTCACTTGACCAGGTTGACTAGCCTCAGCTGCATTCAGGACTCCATATTTATGTGACAGTGAGCCAGTTGCAGGTAAATACATATGTTGAATAAATGAGGATCAACAGACTTACCAGTGAGCACAATAAGGCATTTCTAGTCAGTACAAAATATGCAAATAGTATGATTTCTATTGGAGGTTTCCTTTGATACTGCAGTGAGTGATTATAAGCTGTGCATTTACTGCATTCTTAAAAAATATCAAGTCTTTCAGCTTAAATTATACTTCTGGTATAGCAGGAACATTCATACATGCTGTTGATGGCTGTATCAAACCTTGGAATTAGCCTTATAGCTGTAACAAAAAAAGCAATATGATGGTTCAGAATTCATCAAAAGGGTATACAATTTTTGACAATACTTTTGTGGTATCAAAGGGCAAAAATGGGGGCTAATACTCTGGTAAACTTATTTATGGTTCTGAAAAAAAAAATTGAATTCCATGTTCCTGATATGAAATACAGAAATTATACCCATGATTTTTTGTTATAAATTCTGGTCATTATCATGGTTCCATTTTAATTTTTTATACTATCTTATCTATCTGTCTATCTTTCTGTTTTTGTAGCTATCTGTATACAAAATTAAAACATTCTAAATACAGAAAAGTAAGTATTCAAACCCATGGCCTCTGCCTGACTATTGCTGATCTCTGTCTGCATTTGATTTTGAATTGAAATTATTCATTTAAGGTTTGGTTACTTCTGTTTTTTATCTTTTTCTTATATTGCATGTTGTTTTGTTTTAAGTTTTTTTGTTCTTTTGGAGTTTTAGAGGTCTTGGCTATGGTCAGTTTAAAAAGTTAGAAAATAATTCCTTTTCATACAGTGAATAACATCTTGCTAATTAGTGGGGGAAGCTGAGAAATAGCATTTCTCATTTAACTAGACATATTTAGAGGCATCTTTATTTAGTTGTAGTGCTTGTTTGGCTTGCTGTTCAATGCCTGACTATTGCTCTGTCTGGATTTGATTTTGAATTGAAGTTTTTCATTTGAGACTTTGAGTTTCCCGTCCCTTCTATAAATCTGAATTTGGACACTCATCTCATTCCCATATCATCAGCTCTTTCTACTGAGTACCGAAAGAATAGCTTGGAAGGCCAACCCCTTGGTCTCTTAAACTTGAATTATCTTCTCTTTCCTCCATTCCCACTTACTTAAATGCACTTTATTCAGCTGCTTTTCTGGTATCCGTGCTTCTTCCTACTTTATTACTTTAAGAAGGTGCAGCAAAAAGCTAAATAGTGTTCAGTTGCATTTAATCTGCTGCATTTATTATTGCTTGATAGTAGCCTGATTAAATTGTAACTGTTACTCTAAGCCTCTTAGTTTTGATTTAAACCCTTGGGCTACAAACTAGTTATTTTGAATGAGGAAGGTTTGTGGTCTATACTCTTGTCGCAGGAGAGGATAGCCTATACCCTTTTGAGCTGGGAATTGGTAGTTGAAGACTTACTGTGCCTCTTATTCTAAGTGTCTTTTTTCTGGTCTGTGGTCTGCAGTCTTGTGGCATTACTGTCTAGACAGATTTTTTTTTTAACTACTAGAGCATCTAGTTTGCTCATAGCTGATTGTTGCTCATCAAGTTGCTTGTCTTGTTGACTTATTCAGTATTTAAGTTTTCCTCACTCCTCCGTAGAAGATCAGTAGCCATGCATATGCACTTCCTGACTCTCTCTATGGCCGGTTTGGTTGAGATGGGTATTCTGAGGCACTGTAGCAATTGCCTCATGTACACTGAAGCCCAGTTATTTTTAATAAAACAGATAATGTGCGTGAGAGGTGTAAATACACTTTAACGCTGGAGGAAAACCTCTCTCATGCAACCAAAACTAATCATATAGAGGTTGTCAGTCACAGCTCGCACCACACCTACTGCACAGGGTAAAGACCCTGCACATAAAATTACTTATGCCAAGGCACTTACAGGTAACCTTATTAAAACACTAAGACCTCCTGCACGGTACAATCAAAGAAAGGGCCCTCAGACATAATGTAAACACTCTGTTAAAACACCACCCACAGCTATACTTAGTAACACTGTATCCAATGCCTTCACTACTAAGCTGTTAAGACAAGCTAGCACATAACCAGATTTTCTGGTCATTAGTAATTCTGTAGTAAGGCCCACTGATGTCCATCTCACCTGAGTGAGTAAGGAGAGAGTCATGGTTTGCTGCCTTTCCAGAGCTAGGATCCATCACGTCACACAGGCAGTCAGGTCACTGATCCACAGGTACAAATATGAGTCTGTCATGGTCTATGTGGATGTTAATGACCTGAGACATACCTCCCAGCCTAGCACTGAACAGCATGCTACCTTTTCCCAAGGATGATGCCATGTTACCAAAATAAGTGATTGATTTTAACAATTGGCTTAGCTTCTGGTGTCAATCCAGGGGAGTACAGTATTTGATGTCTGTGAGGACATGGTTGACAGACAGACCATGCTGCTTTGCTAGGGATGGTCTGCACTTATTCTCTCTAGGCTTTTGGATATTGACAAAGACCTTTTCCACCCCCATAGTGACTTTTTTAGGCAATGCCAGACTGTTACACCTATCAGCTTAACTGAAACTATGAAGGAATATCTGAAGGTGGTACTGATTAATGTTAGAAGTCTTAACAAGAAACTCCACTCTCTGTAAGCCTTCCTCTCCCTTGAGAATGTAGATAACTGTCTAGTAACGGAGACATGGTTTAAAGTCGCTGAAAACACCCCAGCAATGCAAGGTTATAATGCCTTTCACACCTTTAGACCATCTACTGCACAGGTGGAAACTAAAGGTGGGGAAGTGTCAGCCTATGTTAAGACCAATCACACATCCAGACTAGTTAAAGTTTATGGCCCACTGAAACACGTACATATGCAATTCACCATAAACAGAGTGTTTGTACCATATCCATACAACCTATAGGTCACCCTCCATGTACCAGGAAAACCATACTACCTATCTCAATGTAATAGAGCCCCTCACCATTCAACCCAATACGATACTCAGCCCTTCTATAGATTGGGAATCCTACACCACTTCTAATGCCAAAACCCAGTGATTCCTAAACTTTGTTAATACCAACACCCTGAAACAGTTGGTCATTTGTTCTGTAGGGGTACAAACATCCTTGACCTTGTACTCCTGAATATGGGGTATCAGTGTTCCTCACCCAGTGTAATATCTTTGCTCATCAGATCTGACAATAAGGCAGCATTACTTGAAATAAAAATTAAATCTGGGAATCTAGCAAAGCCAAAAGCTTTTAGGAACTATTCCAAGGCTAACCTCTGTCTACTAAGCAACACCTTGGCTGCATTTCAAGCACCCCAAACCCAGTAAACATGATAGAATACACTGAGCTATTTGCAAAATCTCTGTACAGCCATATTGATAGCAGTACAGAGCAAGCTGTGCCCACTTGTATCAAGAATAAGACAAACTCAAAAGACAAGCCACCCTGGTGCAATCACAATATCATTCAGTTATATAACAAAAGGAAAAATAATCTTGGAATAGCAGGAACAAAGCCATACATATTAAAAGCCCCCTGACCAATCTAAACAGGCAACTAAGAGGGTTAATTAATACTTCAAAGTCTAAATTTGAAGAAGGACAACCACAAAGCTTTCTACAGCTATGTCCATAACCTCAGAGGAAATGCACAGCAATTCGCAGAACTTATTGTAAATGGCATCACCCACACTGAACTGGAGGCCATTGCCAACCTTTTGGCTGACAGGTTCAGCTCAAATTTCTCCCCCTGATAGTCCAAAGGAACTGCATAATACTATCCCTCCAACCATTACTTTGGAACAGTTCATCAATGCACTTTCCAAGGCCAAAATCACTGTATAGATGGCCCCAATAAATCCCAGGATGTTATAAATAGCATAAAACATAACTTCTCTGGTCCACGTGAATCACTTTTCAAATGGAGCCTGCAGTCAGGTTTTGTGCTCAAGGAATGGAAGTTGGCTACAGTCATACCCCTACACAAAAGACTTCCAACCACTGACACACAAGTCTTACCAGCCTTGTATGTAAGACCATGGAAAGAATTGTCATGGACATGATAAATGAGGATATATGTAACTAGAAAATGCTGGACCCATTACAGTTCAACTTTGTTAAAGGAAGGCCATGCCTATTAAATCTGGTGGACTTTTTTGAAAGGGTCACCAAAGCATTGGATGAGGGTAAGACTGTGCACACAGCTTACCTCAACCTGGCCAAGGATTTTGATAAGACACCCCACTCAGGCATTATAGACAAGCTCACTAATTTAGGTATAAACCCTTTTATCACCTGCTGGATAGCCAACTGCTTCACTGATAGGACCCAGGATGTCAAAATAGGTGAGGCAACCTCCAGCAAGAGACCAGTCATTAGCAGAGGCCCCCAGGGCTCAGTACTAGACCTGCTCCTTTTAAGCTTCTATTCCTCTGAAATGGAAGCAAATGCTGAAGGTTTATGGCTGACTATGTTTGCAGATGAGTCCCCTGCAGACACTAGCATTCTTCAAGAAGGTCTATTTCTGACTAACAAATGGTGCCAAAGCCATGGTCTTAAACTTAATGTTAAGAAATTCATAATTGTACCCATTAGGAAGTCAACAATCCCAGCTAACTACCAAGATGATAATATGCTCTTAAGAGTCGACCAAGTGTCAGGGATCTGGGTATGCACATAGACATTAGCCTCAACTTCAACCACCAAATGGCCACAGTGGTGAGGAAATCATTTTATGTTGAGCGAATTATAAATAAGGGCATGGCATCTAGGTCCACAAAGGTCACTGTCCCACTGTGCTTCACCCTTCTCAGACCAGTCATAGAGTACAATGCTCCCTTTGGTATGTACCTGACCAGGCATATGCAGCAGCTACAGTGACCTCAAAGGTTCCTTATGAAAATAATACATGATGTAACAAACCTGTCTTATGCAGAGCACCTTAAAGCCCTTTCCCTCTACTCAGTCTCCTATGGATTGGTTAGGGATGATCTATGTTTGGCTTACAAGGCATCACCAAATCCCACACTTAAGAATCTCCTACATATTCATGTCAATGAGTACTGGAAATACAAAGTCTAGGGACCTGAATTTGGTCTGTGAATTAAAGAGAACATGCTGGAGAGACGGATGTGTGTCCCAGAGAGTACTCCTCCTGTGGAACAGGCTTCCAGTCCATGCGATGCTGGGTTTGTCTATTACCCAGTTTAAGCACAACCTAGACAAGTGGGTGCGGAACATGAAATTTACACCAGGCCTGGCACCTGTGTCCATTATGGACAGAGGTAGCTTATAAATGCCTCGCCCCCCAATGTCCTATTTGGATACTGGCATTATTATTCTTTTGGCAAAACTTGGCTAGGTTTAGAAAGCGCCCCCCCGGGCGTGGCCAAGGATGAACACAGGATAGCAGCAGATTTCTTCAGCTCCACCAATTTCATTACATTGACAGGAATTAATTACTTAAAAAATTAATTTTTGAAGTAATTTTCTTTCTAAATATGTTTGTTTTATATAGTTCTTGAACTATATCTAAAAAAGAAAGGAAATCTTAATAATATTCCTGTCAGAAATTACTTTGGAACTTTTCCTGTCAGTTTATCAGTCTGAAATGAGTTCCAGTAAGACAAATTCTCAAGACTCCAGCATCAAGAAAGAACTTCAGTCTCTGATAATTATAGTCCAGCAACTTACTGCTAAGATGGATTAAATGGATACTAAAATAGACACTTTCATAGAAAAAACTACAAAACAAATAGACTTGTTACATATGGACCTGCAACAACAGAAGATCCAGATGACAGGCATAGAAGAAGCTGTGAATGACATGGAAAATAGAATACAAGAAGAGGAAATCAACATTGAGTTTCTGCTGAAACAAAATACACATTTACAAACAAAGCTGGATGACCTGGAAAATAGATTTAGGCGCAATAACATTAGGATTTTTGGACTGCCAGAAAATATTGAAGGTAACAATATTACTTCTTTTTTAACAACATGGCTCCCTAAAACTTTAGATTTACCAGAAGCATTCTCTTTTGGTATCGAAAGAGCACATAGATCTATAGCTAATACTAACTCGAACAAAAACTATCCTAGATCAGTTATAGTTAGATTTCTGTCATCTTTTGATAAAGAGATGGTTCTTAAATCTGCTTGGGCTAATGCTCCTGTTAAGATTAATGAAACAACTGTGCATTTTGACAATGACTATTCTTCCATGGTATTAGCTAAAAGAAAAGTTTTTCTGCCACTAATAAGGGAGCTTAAAAAAGCACAGTTTAAAACATACCTTCTGTTTCCTGCCAAGCTTAAAATCTTCCTTCCTGATGGTCCTAAAATTTTCGATGACTTAGACTCTGCTTTACTGTTTATCAAAAAAATAAGATTTTGGAAAAAATAGAAGAAATGGAATGGGCTAGTCCTTCGTTAAAGAGACTGGCAACTGAAACTGCATGGAAGACTTCAGAGAAGAAGAAGAGACTATAAAGCAAATGATTTGTACTATGTTTTTTTTCTCTCTCATCATTTTATTTTATTATTAATCTTTTTAAATATAGTTCCTGCATTTCCAAGAAGCAACAAATATTTTGAAAAAGATTTAATCAAAGTTATTCTCTGTGTGCAAAGAAATGTTTTGTTTCATAACTAGTCAAAATATCTGGAGATTTAATGGCAAGCTGTGATTTAACTTGTTTCTCTTTCTGAAGAGGAAAAATAAGGTCAGTAATTTGATACATTTTTTTTCCTTTAAAAGTTTATATGTTCTTCAAATGCTATTCCTAATTATACTTTCTTGATTACACTGCTTATGCTTGTTTGTAAATAATCTGTCATGCTTTAACTAATAATAAGAACTAAATAATAGTAAATAATATGTTTTATTTTTAACTCTATTAATATAAACAGTAAGTAACATTCTATTGTATATACTTCTTATAGCTTTCTCTTACATTTTTTTTTATTTCTGCCTTACACCCTTTTACTTTCTACTCTCTTTTCTTTTCTTTATTAATATATAGAAATGCTTTTGATCATATAGACACAGTAAATAATAAGATTTGCATAGGAGTTGAGTTGGGACAAAAATGTTGAGTTTTGTTACTTATTAATAATTTTGGGCTTGATTTCACTTACATAGAGTCTGTAATAACCTGTAGAATGCATTGTGAAGGTTTTGTCATGTTTAGATGCATTTACACTGCTAAATGAATGTTTGTCACTAGTTTTAATAAGTTTCCGCCAAAATGTTAAGAGAGACAATCTGGGATGTGGGCTGTCTCATGCACAGTGTCCATGAGCTACTTCAAAAGCTTCAACTCTCAGAATTCTCACAGAGAAGCTGAAAGCAGCTGGTCTCACCTTTGACCTAGATATCACACTGACACATCACAGATACAGGAATGACACTACCTAATTATACTTTCTTGATTGCACTGCTTATGCTTGTTTGTAAATAATCTGTCATGCTTTAACTAATAATAATTAGAACTAAATAATAGTAAATAATATGTTTTATTTTTAACTCTATTAATATAAACAGTAAGTAATATTCTATTGTATATACTTCTTATAGCTTTCTCTTACATTTTTATTTCTGCCTTACACCCTTTTACTTTCTACTCTCTTTTTCTTTTCTTTATTAATATATAGAAATACTTTTGATCATATAGACACAGTAAATAATAAGATTCGCATAGGAGTTGAGTTGGGACAAAAATGTTGAGTTTTGTTGCTTATTAATAATTTTGGGGTTGATTTCACTTACATAGAGTCTGTAATAACCTGTAGAATGCATTGTGAAGGTTTTGTCATGTTTAGATGCATTTACACTGCTAAATGAATGTTTGTCACTAGTTTTTAATAAGTTTCCCGCCAAAATGTTAAGACAATCTGGGATGTGGGCTGTCTCATGCACAGTGTCCATGAGCTACTTCAAAAGCTTCAACTCTCAGAATTCTCACAGAGAAGCTGAAAGCAGCTGGTCTCACCTTTGACCTAGATATCACACTGACACATCACAGATACAGGAATAGCAGATTAATAATATGTGTTAAAAACCTATGTCCCAAACATATACATTACTATAACTCATTTAATTCATCTGATTGACAAGCATAAATAATTTTATAACTCTATACTGGAAGAAATTGTCATGTGATATATTTTAAAGCAGTAGTATAGCATGTTTGTAAAATCTGGTTACTAAAATGTGTTTGCTGTGCATTATTTTGTATAAAGCAGACAGATTTATTGAAGGGACAGCAATGTAAGATGGTGCTCAGTAAAGATACTACTCAGTGAGATCAGATATATATATATATGTATGTGTGTGTGTGTGTGTGTTTGTGTGTATGTGTGTGTGTGTGTGTTTGTGTGTGTGTGTTTGTGTGTGTGTGTGTGTGTGTGTGTGTGTGTGTGTGTGTGTGTGTGTGTGTGTGTATGTGTGTGTGTGTATGCATGTGTATATATATATATATATATATATATATATATATATATGTGTATATGTGTGTGTATGTGTGTATATATATATATATATATATATATATATATATATATGTGTGTGTGTGTGTGTGTGTGTGTGTGTGTATGTGTGTGTATGTAGATATGTATATAAATGTTTCTGAGAATCTGCTTAACTATGAAGTATGATTTATAACAATTTCTATGAATACAATATTTTATTCTATTGGCAATAATGAGTTTGAGTAAATGCTCATATACAAGCAATTCAAGTTTTTTTTTGGAAGCTGTTAACTGTATTTACATGACAGAAAATAGATGCATCCTAATAGATGTAATGTCTGAATCATATTAGCCAAAGTTTTTGATTTAAATGAATGTTAGAACTTATTTTTCTCTCCTCTTGATTTTTAACATCAAGATTATTTGAATGCTATTTGAATACAAGTGTTTTATATTACATGGATGTATATAGTAGTATGAACAGTTTTTAAAAAAAAAAAAAGGTTTATTTTAGTTTATATGATGCTGTTTTACCAAATGTGTAGTCTTGTCTTGCTAGATAATTGAATTGAAAGCTGTTAACTTCAGTTAAATATAACTAGTATTAAATTGATAAGGTGGTAGCTGACGTACTGCTGCTTAGGGTAGGGGGTTAACTTGAGTGGTAAATACTACTCTACGTTGGAGTTTATAACTCCAGGCTGGATGCAAGGTTTAATCCTTACATTATTTTCACTTGTTCATTGTTATTTGTATATAGTTTTGACATCCACAATATATTTTGTACATTCATTGTCACTACAAACAAAATTGAATCCTATATGAAATCCCATAAGAGATTCAATAAATACAGCTATATTTAAAGGTACACCTAAAGGAGGAGATGTAACATTACTTATCTTGTTATTTGTTATTTTGATCATAAGATTCTTAAGTTTTAAAATGCCAAATGACATCTTTAAAAGGAATTTCTTTAAACATTAATGGATTGAATAATCCATGTAAAAGGGCAAGCCTAATAAGATACATTAATTTACATAAGGCCAACTTAGTCTTCCTACAAGAAACCCATCTCTTGAAAAAGGATATTGATAAACTAGCCACAAACAAATATACAGTATTGGTTAGTTCAGAGCACACTCAGAAAAAAAGAGGAGTGGCTATTTTATGGAATAAAAGTATGCCCATTCCTAAAACCATTAAGTCTTATCAGGATGACAAAGGAATGTTTTGTATGGTTACAATACAAATTAATGGGAAGACTTACACTTTAATTAATGTATATTGGATACCTGGAATTGGTATTAATACAGTGAAACATCATCTTGATAAGATCATATCATTCTCTATAGGAGATATTATTTTAGTTGGTGACTTTAATTGTATACTACATGAAAGTGATACTACCACTATAGGAAAGAGAAGAATTACATCTAATGCAAAAAATTTAAAGGATTTTGCTAATTCTTATCATTTGAATGATATTAATAATCAGATAGATTCAAAATCATTACCATACACCTTTTTTTCTAACAGATATAAAACTTATTCAAAAATAGATAGGGTCTTTATTTCTAACCAGATGATAACAGATTTAATTAATTCCAAAATCATTTCATGTCCTATATCTGATCATAATTCAATTGTTTTTGAATTCATGATAAAAAATACTCATAATGTTCAGATCAAAAGGATACCAGCATACTTAACTCAACTAAAAGACTATAAAGAATATATACTTTCAGAAGTAAAACATTTTTTAGACATAAATAACACTCCTGAAGTCTCCATTGTTTATGTTTGGGATGCCTTAAAATCATATCTATATGGACAAAGTATCAGATGGTATAATAATAAAACGAAATCTTGGGATAAGGAATTGTTAGATATTCAAAGTAAATTAGACTCTTATAAACATAATAATAAAGAAAATATTATGGACAAGAAAGTTATTGAAGAAATAAACAAACTAAATGAGAAATACAAAGAAATTTTAACTCATAAAGTTAAAATAACTTTAGAGAAATACATGTTTTTGTCTTATTCAATAAGCCCCAAATACTTACATAGACTTAAAAATAAAACCAAAGGATTGACTAAACAAAACCATATCAAAGAAATCTTTTCTCTAAGGAAAAGAAGAATGTTTCTAGTATACCAGAAATACTAGATGAATTTAGAAATCACTTTCACAAAATTAACCATAATAATATTAACATGGAACCTAAAGATAAAATAAAGGAGTTTATAACCACAAATATGAATAAAAAGCTTAATAAACAACAGATTAAACTATTGGACAAGAGTATTTCATATACAGAAGTTATTACACAAATAAATAAGCTTAAATCAAACAAAGCACCGGGTAATGATGGTATTATACCAGAGATATATAAAATCCTTTCTAAAAATACATATTTATTAATACATAAGGTTTTATTTTGGCCCAAACTGAGTTAATAACCCCCATCTTGGCAATATACATTTATTTCGCCAATTTTAAAACCTAATAAAGATCCAACTAGATGTTCTTCATATCGCCCATCTCATTACTTAATGTTGATTATAAAATGTTTATGAATATCTTTGCTGATAGATTGAAGACAATCATTCCCGGCATTATAGATATAGATCAGACAGGCTTCATTGTAAATAGAAATACTTTTGATAATATAAGAAGAACTTTAACATTAATAGATTTTGCAAATAGGAAAAAGAAAGATTTAACACTTATTAGTCTTGATATAAGTTCAGCATTTGATTCAGTAAGTTGGGACTATCTGTTTACCTTAATGAAGTGCACAAACTTCTCGGATGCATTTGTAAATCTAATTGAACATTTATACAAAGGAACGTTGGCTTATATTAAGGTAGGAACATATGTTTCACAAAGAAATACCCATTCTTAAAGGTACAAAACAAGGATGTCCACTTTCTCCACTATTATTCACTTTAGTAATGGAGCCTTGGGCTAATTTGATCAGAAACAGTACTGACATAGAGGGTTTTGAAATAGATGAAAATACAACATCCAAAATTCAACTTTTTGCAGATGATGTTCTAATTACATCAGCAGGATCTAATTCTTCTATACAGTCTCTATTTGATAACATGATGAATTTTAAAAGTATTTCTGGTTTAATATTCAATGAAGAAAAAACTAAAATACTACCTATATATACACGAAAAAATATTCTCATTAGTGATTTTACTAAATATGTACCCAATTCAGGTCAGATAACTTATTTAGGTATAATACTATCTAAAGATATTAAATCTATTATATATAATAATTATAATACCTGTTTTCTTAATATACAAAATCTTTTTAATACCTGGAATAATATGTTTTTTACTATGGAGGAGAGACTTACAATTATTAAAATGATAATATTCCCCAAGATTTTATACTTAATACAATCAATAATACTTCCACCTACAAAAATAATTATCAAGAAACTGAACACACTAATGTTAAATTTCTTATGGGCACCTAATAGACCTAGGATTGCATTAAAGAAACATACTAATAGCTGGTCTCAAGGGGTATTTCTTTTCCAGACTTTAATTTATATACTATCTCTTCTATTGTAAAAGTTATTACTTTATTAATAGATCAGTCATATGTCACAAAATGGAAATATTATTGGGAGCTAATTAGTATACACTTCATGAAAATCTCCTTAACACATAAAAATATGATTGTAAATAACTCCATGTTATGGTTACTAAAGGAATTTTGTACTTCACCTATTACACCTAAACATATGGTTTGTTACCCATTAAATATTATTATTAGTTATCATAACTTTATATTCATGCACCCTAAGTATAGGGAATGGAATTTTATTGTATTTCCTATAATGTATACTCAGGGTATGCTTTTGTCATCTACTTCTGAAGGAACTCATTTAGCTATAGATAATGATCTAAAGTACTGGTATCAGTTGATATCTGATAATAAAGTTAAAAATCTAGATTTCCTAAAACAAGAATTTGATCTAAGAGAAACTTGCTGGTTAGAGGTTCAGACCTTTAGACAACATCTCATTAATAAAATAGATTTAATGTCTATAACTGTTAAAGAATCTATTCCAACACTGATTGATTACTTGATATTAAATTTACAACATAAAGTTTCTGATAAAGGTAAACTTTCATACATACATAAAGTTATCAGACAAGAAACTTTTTACAGTGTAGATTCATACTGGAATTATTTCACTTCTATTAATGGGGACCCACCAAATCAACAAGATAAACAATATATATTGGAATCTGCTTATAGAACTATGTCTTCCATTGTCTGGAGACTTTATACATGGAAATTTTTACATAGATCTTTTTATACACCTTTGATGATGAATAAAATAAATAATAAAGATAATCTATGTAAGAGATGTAATGTAGAAATTAATGCTGACTGGGCTCATATGTTTTATGACTGTATAAAATTGAAAGAATACTGGAAGTCAATTAATGAATTTTTGCAGGCTCCTTTTACAGATAATTTCATTATTTCTAAATCTCTTATATTATTCAACACACCTGTACCTCAAAGTGTTAAAAAGGTTAAGCTTCCCTTGTTATGGTCTATTCTAGCAGTGGCTAGGAAAATAATAACTAGAAATTGGATTTCAGATACACCTCCTTCGTTCAATGAATTTAAAAATGTTATGAATATAGTGTGCCATATGGAAATAAACACAATCAGGACTAGAACAAATAGAAAAACATCTTATTTTATTGTATGGGATAATTTACAAAATTTGTTTAAAAAATTTTAATTTCAATAGCATGGTATTTTAGTTTAATTAATTGATCTGATTGTAGTGGATGTCTTTGTAAATACTTTAGTTGTTTTGTTGAATATTATAATAATACCTATTTTTAATCACTTGTATAAAATTGTTATGATATTTCTCTTATATGTTAAAACAATAAACCTGTTTTGAAAAAAAAAAAAAAAAAAAAAAAGCGCCCCCCCCCCCCCCCCCGGTCATTAACCTAGTAACAGTCTATGAATCTATGAAAATGAAAATTGTGGTAGATGAATTTTCTGGTTCTAAAGTACCACTTTCCATGAAAATTTCATGATTTTCCAGTACTCATACAGTCCAAAGTCAGGCATTATAGACATTTTTCTTGGAAACATGGAAAATGAGTGTCCCTGCTAATAATGGGCATCTCGAATGCCAGCAAGTTTATTTCTACTACTAAGCTTTGTATGTCATTTCTAAAGAGTCTGTTCTCATCATAGGTAGGTACTAGGCCACTGGCCCTAGGGCCTATACAAGCCTAGCCAAACGTTACCCTGGCTTTTGCCACCCAAGAAAATTATTTTCCTGTGCTCCTGTCAAGCAGAGCCACAGAAGTGATCCCTGGGGTGAATTTCCTATCTCCCATCCAATCATCAAGATTTTTCTTGAAGAGTGCTAATGAGAGCTTTGTTTGATATAGATAGGTAGTTTGTTCCAGAGTATGGGAAGTCTCTGAGATAGGAATCTATCCCTCCAGCATGTTCTGTTTATTGTGGTGACAAGGCTTAGGTCCCTAGAGCGTGTAGCTCGGCGGGATTGGGATTTCTTTACGGGGAGCATATCCAACAGCTCTGGGTTTGACATAGCTTTGTATGTTAGGCAGAGATCGCCTCTGAGTAGGCAATATGCGACAGAATAAAGCTGGAGTTTTTTGAGACGGTCTGCGTAAGGCATCTATTTGAGGCCAGTAATCCTCTTTGTGAGGTATTTCTGTGGCCTTTCCAGTTGTAGATGTCTTGTGAGGTACATACCAAAAGGGGTGTTGTACTCTATAATGGGTCTAATGAGTGATGAGTAGAGGGGAACAATGACCGCTTTTTTCCTGGATGAGAAACCTTTTGTGATGAGGTGTGCCACGTAGAAGGATTTCCTGACTACTGTGGCAATATGATTATCAAAGGAGAGACTACTGTCCACCTGTGTCCCAAGGTCTCTTATCTGACTTTCGGTGTTAAGTAGACTACCATCTATGTGGTAGTTCAGGGGTGCAGAGTTTTTACCAAAACGGATGACAATGCACTTTTTGGCATTGAGCTTGAGGCCATGGCTTTGACTCCAGGCATCTGTCTCATTGAGGCCCTTTTGTAGGATGTCCACATTGTTAGGAGATTTGATTATGGCTCCTAGTTTGCTAGACATAGAAAATGCTTATAGGCCCTTTCCAGTCTGCCCCTCCCCAAAGAAACAGGTAAGGTTTTAGGTTGTACAGTTTATTTTTGCTGATTAGCCCTGCCAGCTTCTCATGCCAGCTCCAAGAGTCTTTATGAAAATGACATTCCTCATTTTCTGCTAACATGGGGATTCATCAAACTAAGTCTTACTAAACTGATTCACTCAACACAACCAATTTAATGAATTGTTCAACAAGTTTATTGCATTTATTTTGGTTGATAACAAGTTGATGTTGGTTTTAGGTGTCCCGTGTCCCAGTGGACTGTAGATAAGGGAAGGAAAAAAGAAATGTGAACATGAAAGATAGCTAACAAGTCAGGAACTGAAATGTGGGGAAGTGAGGACATGGCTGTTTCATTTCTTATATTACTGAAGCAACCTGTCAGATATTAAGGCAAGTCAAAATAAAAAAAGCAGTATGGAAAGTGTGCTTTGCTTTGTGAACAAACTTAGCAGAGAACATGTATATCTTATAAACATATTATCTAATATGGCTCCTATGAACTACACAGCTGAGTTCATAAATCTCAAGAAAATATAGTGTGAAACGTAGAGAATGAATGCCCATCTGCTCATAACATACATACTCTAGACACTCAGGTTTATAAGTACAGGAACATGTTGTCCAACAAGGCCGATTATGAGATCAAGATAGCCTCACAGGCTAAAGACAACCACAAGGCCTTTTACAACTATGTCCAAAACCTCAAATGCAGCAGACGACATAGTGAATTTGCTGTTTTACAAATTCAGTTCAAACTTTACCTCCCTCCCCCATGGAATACCTACTAGCATAACCCTCCCAATGATTAACATAAAACTGGTCCTGGCGGCACTCTCTGAGGCCAAAACCACAGCCTTAGTGGGCCCCAACAATATCCCAGGATACCTTCTAAATAGTTTGAAACATGACCTATCAGCACCACTTGAGTCACTTTTCAACTATATCCTCAAAACAGGCTTTGTACCATGAGAATGGAGGCCTACAACAGTTATCTTGCTTCACACTGGTGGACCATGAACAAACACTAGAAACTGCAAACATATTAGTCTGACTACTCTAATATGCAAAGCCATGGAATGAATTGTTGTGGAATTGATCAACCAAGATATAGGCAACCTTCAGTCTCTGGACCAAACCCAGTTTGACTTAGTGAAGGGATTGTTTCCTAACTTAACTTGTAGAAAGGTAGTGGAAGCCTAATGTCTAAAATAGTTCCACTTGAAGAAACCAATCATAACATTTCTGTCCAAGAATTTCTTTAACAAACAATTGGCAGTGAGAATCTGTTTTGCACTTTCTCTGTGAGACTATGATCCTAGAGAACATAGCACATATAATGTACATGTGAATACAAACAAATGGCTCCTGAATGGAGTGAATAATGACATGAGCAGTTAGTATATAAAGCTGGAAGCGCAGTTATGATGCAAGCAATCCCATATCAAGTAACGGCAGATAATAATGATGATGATAATCTAACATCACTCACTGAACATGCAGAGAAACAGAAGGGCTGTTATCATACAATCTCAATTGGTTTGGGTGAAATAATGTAGAAAAACGGATAAGTGTTGTATTGCATTTCTTCCACTAGTTTGAAAAGTAGTGTTAGAAAGTGAACCCGATGCAGAGAAAGCAGGTTGAAAGACCCCCCCCCCACCTTGAACCACACATGTGTAAAAAGACATAATAAAGGGGAAAAAGTGAATTACAGACTACCATATTGCTTGCTGTAATTCATGGAAGATTTTGCAAAGGTTGTTCTGAGGAAGTGAAGGTAGCTAGGCACATATCTACCTAAAGAATGGAACAGATATTACACATTTGAGCACAAACAAATTGATCCTACATGGAGCATGCAATGACGTCCAGTATCTTATGTTGTGAAGTTCAGGCAACTGTCTTTCAAGTAATGTCGAACAGAATAACAGCATATAAATAATATTAAAATAGAATTAATCTAAATAACAGCAGTCATTGAATTTAATTAGAAACGGGGCAAGGTCTGGTAACCTCCACCCTCCAAGTGCTATAGGGGTACTGGATTACTTGTACCAATCTGAAAAGCAGTTTGAACAGTGAAACTATCCCAGATAAAACAGCTGATGACTCCTACAATCTGTAACGATATCTGTGCCACCTAAATGGAATTTGATTTAAAAAAAGGCACAGAAAAGAAACAATGTGCATCTCAGACTATCATATTTATTGTTTGGATTTTCAAAATATTTTGCAAATGTTCTGAGGGAATGAAGGTAGATGGCTATATCCCTTAAAGTTCAGTGGGTGACGACAATTATAAGGAAGTGTTAGTTCTGATCCTTGACAGCTTTTGAGATGCACTGTATCTTCAAAGACAGGGGATGAGAGAGAAACAGAGAAATATAGGTAGCATGCACCTTACAAACCTACTGTGAGAGGTAATAATATGCTAAGCTCAAGGCAAAAGATTGTGTGAATAATTTAACAAAGCAAGTTCATACATTGGTATTAGCATTGCCTTTTACTATGAACATGTAAAACATGTTTTTATATTTCTCCTTTCCCTTTTATAAGTGCAATGTTTTAAAAGGTTACCAGAGGGAGTTTTAACACAATAATTTTATTTAAGCTTCTTGTTAATAGCATTGTTTTTTAGGTCAGCAAGTTTGTTATATTTAAGAAATATATATATATTTTTATGAATCTATATGGAGTAATAGTATGCACAACTATGTTCTTTGATTATTTTTTCGTACAAGATGACAGCATTTTTAATGTTTTTTTGAATTTTAAATGTTCATTGTAGGCTTGTATTTTGATTTAACTGGGGAGTGGTTTTAAATTAATCAATTAAGGGTTTTATTGAAACATGTATAAAAGGAGTTCTTTTTTTTTCCAGTCCACATCTCAAGAAGTAAACCAAATGAAAACATATAGGGTGCGATTTCTGAAACATTAATGTGTGTGTATTGGGATTTCTATGTGCTGTGGTTTCATGCAATAAATTGTGTTTTTAAAAGTGCGTGTTTCCTGCTTCCTTGGCCACCTTGGACTATTGTTTCAAGTGACTGCTGGTGCTTTTAACGCAATTTTAGAGGATTAATGCTAACCTCAAGGGCTATATGAGTTCAGTTTTGGTAAACTTTTTTGGTCAAGTAACTTCAGTCTGATGTATCTGGAAACATTATGTTTAACTCAGCAACTTGCATCCTGCTAAATGAATCAATGCATTGCTTAAGAAAGATGCATGCAACATGGAAATAGGATATACATGAGGAAACAAAAATATAAAAAAATCATACAGCCTTTGACTTGGGTAAGCTATTAATGCTCACAATTTATGGAAGATGGTTTGCATAGTGTATATTGCAAAAAGAATATTTGGCAATGATGAAAGTTAGGGTGCAGTTTACTTCTGCCTGAAGCAGTTTGATCCACATACTCAGTCTAGCAGAAAGTAAATCAACATCACAGCTCCCACACTTACCAGATATGATTTGTGTTATTTAATCTAACATATTTTACATTGTCATATTATCCATAACACTAAATGGGTTCCACTAGCTGCCAGAGCATAACACCCTTACTGTCTTCCTCTTCCTAACACACTTCATTCACAGTATAGTCTATTCTTTTCATAACAGTAACAAACTAAGACTTGATAGACCACGTTTTTTCTTAACTATTTGTTCATAGAAGGTTACTAGGCTAAAGGCCCTAGAGCCCTTATAAGCCTAGTCATATTTATCCTGAGTTGCCCCAGTTTTCAGTGGTTAGATGAAGTTCACAGAGGTAAAGGTCTATGGTAGTTAATACCGACTTCCTGTGTCCTGGAGGCACATGGGCATCACCCCAGGAGTGAATTTGCGGTCACCTATTCATTGACCTAGGTTGCGTTTGAAGAGGGTCAGGGTGGGGCTCTGTTTCACGTGAATTGGAAGCTTGTCCAGAGAAGTGGCAGTCTCTGAGAGATGTATTTATCTCTCCAGCATGACCTGTTCATGTCAGAGGCTAGGATAATATCCCTGGAGCAAGTGACCCTCCTGCAGTTTGATTTATGAATGTGTCACATTTCCATCAGGGCCAGGTTAGAGGACTGCCCTGTAAGCCAGGCACAAGTCACCCCTTAGCAACCTGTAGGAGACAGAATACAGTGAAATAGCTTTCAGTCTTTCAGCATAAGAATTCTTTTGTGTACCCTGTAATTTCTTGCTAAGAAACCTCTGGTCTCTCCAATTGTTGCAGAAGTCTGGTGAAGTACATGCAAAAGGGAACATTGTACTCAATTATTGGTCTGATGTGGGCCATGTAATTTGGAATTATAACATCCTTACATCTAGACGTGATCCCTTACTGACAAGATGTGCCACATAGAAGGATTTCCTCACTGTTGTGGATAGGTGGTGGTCAAAATTCAGATTGCTATCAGCCTGAATACTCAGATCACATACCACTGGGTTTACACTTGGAGGGTGCTGTCTATAATGTAATTAGCAGAGACATCCACTTTCCCAAAGGGAA